>NW_026851864.1:0-254148 GCF_026571515.1 Ruditapes philippinarum | reverse complement strand
CCATTTAAGCTCTTAAATTGTTTATTTAGATATAATTTTGGTAAAGATCCCCAGTAGTACCTATAGTATTAAAAAGTCATGACAGGTCTTTAAGAGTAACATGCATTTCCTATTCCCTTCTGACATTAAACTGAAGATATCATCAAAACTCTATTTATTGCAATGTTTCACCATCATATATCTATCTATCACTTAAAACAGGTGTTTATGGGACCAGTTTGTTTACTTTAGTCCTTTTTTTACTTTTTGACACCTGTTTATTTCATATAATTTGTAAGTTGTATCATACCAGATTAGTTTTTTTGCATTAAATATCACCTAATAACCTATAAACTATAGAAGTGCCAAATTAATCTATAGATATTCCCTATAAATTAAATCAATAAGTCAATCATGTTTTTACTTAAATAACCAAATTCATTAAGATTCTCCTAAAAATAGAAAATATTTAGTGAAATAACCCTAATTTAATAAGATTAGGCTTAATAAATCCCAAAAATAACCAAAACAGTTATAAAAATCCATACACTTGTATGATAATTATTAACAAACATCTTTAAGGGTCCAAACCAAAAAATCCTATGAAATTCTTTGAACTTGTATAAAAGTTAGGCCAATTTTTTTTTATATTTTGGTTTACTGATTTTTTCCAAAAAAAGGTAGAGTCGGCGGCGGGAAAAAAAAGAAAAAAGTTTTCATAACTATAAATGTGGTGCATACATATACATAGTACTTACTAGAGCAATGAAATTAAATAAATCGCCGATTGTCTATTCCAAAGATGTGTCTAAAATACACAAAAAAAAAACTTTTTGCTCATATTGCCATTGTTTAAAAAACACACATGAATCTACACACGATGACTTATGACAAGTGGCAAGCCAGCCCTTCAAAAGAATCTGTCATTCTTTGATGTTTACACACTGCTGTGTAATCTGAAATCATCAAAGGTGCCGAAACTCAGCTGACTTGCACTCATTTCTTTATAGATCAGATGTTAAAAAAAAACTGTCAAGAAAAGATTACACAAAGTCATGTTCAATTTTTGCCCATTGTGAAATATTTTTATCGGATAATTAGCGGGTCAATTTATTAAAAGTAAGTGCGGGCATTTTTTTTTATTTTGTTTGTTTGAAACCTGTATTCAATCTGCTTTTAAAGACTAATTTTTTTGGTTAAATCTGAAAATACTGATCTTGTCAATTGCAGAAATTTCTCTCGCTCTGTCCTTAAATGTAATTGCTTACGTAATTTGGCGTGTTTTTTTTTTTTTTTTTTTTGGTTTTTTGGTTGTTTTACATTTTTACGCATTTCGACCTTCAATGCATTGATGAAATATGATCAAAGCCTAATTATAATTCTGTGAGAATGGCTTGACCCCATTTAACAAACATTCTTTCATAATACACCAATAAACACTTTGCCCAACTAGCAGACGACAGGCTATTCTCGAGTAAAAAAAAAACCGGTTACATATCTCACTGTATAAATCGTAGGTAAAATAGTCTGGCATGTGGTTAGCCTAATTAATTCGGCGTGATCGGTTTGACCCATTTTACAGACTTTTTTTCTTACTGTCAAACCGTTACGCCTAATTTTAACTGTCATTTTTACGCACGGAAAATCTACCGGTAACACTATCGATAGTTTGGACTGATTTTTACTGCTTAAACCTAAAAGTAACTTCAATTACCTCTAAAGATCAATAGAATATAAATTTTAGTACTAACTTCTCCTAGAAAAAATATTAGATTGTACCTGTCTTAACGCATACATGCGATTTATTTCAAATTTGTACTGTCTACTCTATCTTCGGCGGACATGTTATGACGTCATCGTAAAAAATCGATTCGTGAAAGCTGGTAGTAGCTACCAGTGTGTCTAGCAGGTAAGTGTGGGTTACGCATGAATATTAAATTAAACAAAATATCGGGGAAATAAATCTATTCATCATTTTTTAATAAATGTGTGCATTATTAAATACTATTGAAAAGTATCATTGTATTTAACCTAAAATGCAATGGTCCTGTTGTTTAATATTTTTTAAATATTTTAATACATGCACTCAACATTTATCAATTGGTGGTTTGCCTTCTTGTTTACTGCTAATGACTGCCAAATGTCACTCTCGGATAAATACTGGACTTTATTTATACATGCATATTTATATGACAATTAAGAACGTAAAGAAATATTGAAGGAAACTATTTGAAATACACTTCAAATTATTCAGTATTTGTACAAATAATATTTCAAGAGCTCTTTTTTCACCGATTGCCGATGTATAATAACCGTATTAAACCTATTGATCAAGTTAAATGTCTTCTTGACATACTTATTTAATTTACTAAAAAGGAACTTTTATTGTGATCCAGCCATATGCTGTGTAACTATTAAGGAAGGGTCACATATTTTAATTGAAATAAATCTTTTTATATAGGATATTTAAAAAAAGTCATTGGAGAAGATCAGATTTTCAAATGAACAGATTAAGACTTATAAATGTATAAGTTGTATGTCTTGAGGTTTCATACTGTTTTGGTGACACTTTTGTTTGTGTCCCTTGTTGTTTTCTCGTCTATGGTAAGTATCTTCCCTTTGCCCCTAGTTTTATTTCTTTATTTTCGCCCCCCCCCGAATTCCTATCCCCTTCCCCTGTGCCTGTTAACTTAGTGGTCCTGTTTCATACTGTTTTTGTGACACTTTTGTTTTGTGTCCCTTGTTGTTTTCTCGTCTTTGGTAAGTATCTTCCCTTTGCCCTTGTTTTATTTTTTTATTTCGCCCCTCCCCGAATTTCCTATCCCCTTCCCCTGTGCTCGTTAACTTAGTGTCCTATTAATCATTCATTTATTTTTTTCTTTTGATTTCCTTCTCGGTTACATTTTAGTGATAAGCCTGACCGTGCTCTCCCTTGCGCCCTGTCCCGTTTTAATTTAGAATCATCCTGGGCTCCTTGCCAATGGTTCATGTTCCTGGGTCGTGTGGGAGTTGCGTTCATTGAACGCCGCCTTTCCTTGTTTCATCTTGTTTATCATATTGTATACATGTATACCGAACCGTAACAAACAGATAATGATTATCAATACAAGGTTCGGCAAGCAAGCAAAGAAATATAAAGAAACAGAAAAAACTTATCACATTTCATGTATCCACCCTCGAAAAAAAAAAACCCACCAAAACGCCTGAAACTGCAAAAATCGAAACATAAATAACACAGGAGTGCCAAAGACGGCTCTGGTAGGTGCAAGTGCTCCCTTTCGCCGGTTTAAAACAGAATTGACCACTTAAACATAATAATGTTGAAATTTTTAATCAACATCCACAAATGTGTACATAATACGGCGGTAATCATGGAACTTTCAATGTGACACATTCGAGGTGCCGTTCAACGGGAACTAGACAACATGGAATTTTTAATGGGTATCAGAGGTTTTGGTGTCCTTTTGCGACAGTCGTTCTAACATTTCTCCCATCTGTCTAACATTGTTATGCTATTCAACGCTAAAATAACGGTCACTAAATTTCCTCTTGCTGCGTTTTTATCATAAACCCCCGTCAAATCTGTGCGACAATTGTATTTTACTGAGGACTGTCTGAAATTCCATTTTATAGTTTTGAAATTTAAGATTTTTTTTTCGGAATTTTAAAGTTATTTTGGTTGTTTTTGAACTTCTCCCCCTTCACAACCGTCCTCAATTTCTTTTAAAGATAATTAACTAGAAATTGATATGGAGTGTAATATAAATTGAAATTATTCTTTGCTTCATCATGTATAGTATAATAATAATTATAATTCATTAAGATGTACCTACAATTACATTGTATTTTCGTATGTGGGAAATCATGCAGGGTTATAAAATAAAAAGGTAGTTCAGAAATTTCACCTAAATGATCACAGATGTTAAAAAAATCCAACTTAATAATATCTAATTTGACAATTTAAACGGACTTAAATGCAGTATGATCTGACATCAATAAACTATTTAATTTGTAAGTAAGGTTATCAGAATTTTCTTTTCAACATTCTCTTTTTAATGCTGAAATATTTTGTGTGTGAATAAAAGAGTTATTCCTGCAATAATTCATATAAATAACATAAACAAATTGTATAATAAAGCTTGGCAAATACAATCGATCGCCGCCGATACCTGTGTTACACCATGGATTTTACCATGACACCGCTTTCCTATATGGCCGCTACCAATAACATTCAACGATTAAAAATTAAAGTGGAATATTTAGACTTCTGTTCGACTTTGAAGTATGATAATTTGGAACCTTGCATAAAAAACGATTCTCGTTCAGGTAATGTATACCGTTTCTTTGAAACTTTTCTAGTTTTCGCTCCCAACAACTTCTAATTGGGAAGCGTCCGTGCATAAAAATGCAGTTCGTGGTTGGACTTGGAAAAAGACAGCGCCCGTCCAAAATTATCTCGGTGTCTCTTTGACAAGTCTAATTAGTTGGACTAGGGGGGGGGGCAGATTTTTTTTTTTTTTTTTCATTTTCCCAAAATACAGAGTCGGCGGGTCTGTAAACCGAAATATCAAAAAATAATGGCCTTACAATGATTATCCTATATAGCCTAACGAAGTCAATCCAACAATAAATGAGGTTATTTTACCCTAATTTAACTTCTACAAGAAAAGGTCTATAGTTTATTAATTTGATATAATAATATCTATTAACAACAATATTTAACTGACTTGGAGAAGAAAACCCCATCAAATTCCATCGGAAACAAAATAAGTTATGACATAATCAATTATAATGGCCATTTACAGTCCAAGGGAGAGAACTGTGAAAATGGACCTTGCACTGATTTTTCAGCATGCAAATTAAATTAACTGAATAAGTAGTTCTATACACACAAGATATATCCAATATAATTGAAAACAACTTATTGAGAGTTTAAAAGAGTTAATCTAACCAATTACAACATAAGTTTCTTTGATAATATAGGAAAAAAAAGAAACTTTTATAGCCAATAAACGAAAATACCACTAAATAGCAGGTGTTATCTGCTCTCCCCTTTATAACAAATACATATATGACTTATATGACACTGTGATATGTTTTAAACTTAACTTAGTTTGTGTAAATATAATCATATGAAAAGTGCTGTGATACATTATGTTAATAAATTCTAGAAAATGTCCTTAAACTACTTTATTTAATGATTATTCACTCCTTAACCCTTTCCCCCATGAGCATATTGTGAAAAATGGCCGTTTCACTGAAAAGCCTCCTGTTACAAGTTCAAACTGCTATGAAACTATGAAAAATGCTCCAATACTAATCAAACTTGGCACAAATGTTGCCTTTGTAACGACATGCTCCGTCTTAAATTTCCTGTTACCATGGCAACGAGGGGACATCTCAAAATTGCCAAAAATCACTATTTTGCCTCGATTTTTTTCCATCAAAATTTATTTCAAAGTGCAGCAACTACTCAAGGGATTGAGGTAGAGTCAAAGGCTTTTCAGCGTTGGTTAAACGTTACATTATGATCGACCTGGGGTCATTTTTAGCCTCTCACAAGTCCAAAATTTTCTTGGCGATGAGGGGGACTCCGCCCCCCTTCAAATCCCCCTAACAGAAGGGGGCACATCCCCCTTCTGGCAACCCCCTGATGTATCTTTTGGATGGGGGGCGGCGCCGAAAAAGTGCTCAATTTTTAAAGCAACATTTCTCAAACGAAAACTTATGTTTGGGGCCCAAATAGGACATTTTTTACTATTTGAGGCCTAAAAAAGGGGGGGGGGGGGTCGAAAGTGCGTTGTTTCGCGTATATATGTGGTAAAGGGTTAAATAACACTTATAAGATGTCAGAAGAGAAATTAAACATACTATGATAAATGTTGAACCCTGATATAAATTATTTGTTAACTGGGTGCCAGACCATACTTTAAACCTTAAATATTTGAGCCGCGTCATGACAAAACCAACATAGAGTGTTTGCGACCAGCATGGATCCAGACAAGCCAGCGCATCCGCGCAGTCCGATCAGGATCCATGCTGTTCGCTATCAGTATCTCTACTTGTTATAGGGTTTGGAAGCAAACAGCATGGATCCTGATTGGACTGAACGGATGCGCTGGCTTGTCTGGTTCCATGCTGGTCGCAAGGTTTTGTCATAACGCGGTTCATACGTTAATAATATTATTATTTTCTATATATCTCAATATTAACTAGGTAATTTATAGTCATTTTACTCCCTACAGTACGCGCCTCCTCCATGAAAAATAATAAGTTTAATATGTTTAATCTTCTTTTACTTTAAAAAAACTTTATTAGAAATTGTTTATTTAAGCTTATATCTACCTTCTTTTGATATATTAAAGACATGTTCAGATATAAACAACATGTTGTACTTTATGTAGTTGCACAAATATATGTATGTGTATGGCAATCTAATTAGGAAATAGATATCAATTCTGAGTGCATTGTTGTAGAATAATGCACGGTTTGAGTTCAAATGCGTAGTGATATAATGCACAAAGTATTTATATCTATTTCCATTCTAACACTTCAAGAAAAAATATGATTATCATTATAAAGTTGGACTTTATGTTTGGTGGTTTAATTTGTTTTCGCCTAAGAGTTTCCAATAGAAACGTTCTTTAAAGGCTGTTCCAGTGGGTTGGAAAAAAACTGTCGTTAAATCTACCGTGTGTAAAAAACATTTTGGAGAATAATGAATTTTGAAAACGTTGATAAAACTTTGTTTGTTTATTTTATTTCACTCTACGATTTTTCAAGCGAAATACAAATTATTAAAAGTGAAATAAATGTTTCATTCTAGATAGTTTTCACAACAAAATTCGACAAAAAATGTTTTTTATTTATCAGATTTTTCAAACAAAATGGCGCCCTCAATGTGAAAATACACAGGGAGATAATAAGAACGGCGAGTGCATTGTTGTAGAATAATGCACGCTTCGGGCCTCCTTTGTTTATATAGAAAAATTTCCGATAGGGTTAGAATGCTAAATATACATTGTTAATTAATATTAGTTAATAGGAGATAGACATCAAGAATTCGAGATTGGTGCAAAAAACAGATACGTTACCATTTTTCCAATTGCTTTCAGAGACTAGATAAAAATACTAAGTATGAATATACACAATTTAGAAATTTATTATCATTCTTTCAACAATATAGCACCAGTATAAATTACAAAATATTATGCATCAATATGCATTTTTAAAAAAATCCACGTCGAACTGAAGCTGATGAAAATGTTACTTATTAATCAGACTTTTTTATTCCAAATACATGATTTACTTATAAAAGCATTTTAGGTCAATAAAAATACCGATGGTCCATACTTATCTATTGACATAATGTGGCTCGGATTTACTTAATAGTATAAATTTATTCTGCTAGGTGGAAATGAATATTAAATCATAGTAACGTATCTGTTTCATCGTTCTACTATGAACAAAATTATGAAAAACCCTGAACACGTAGATAGATATTCATAAAAAAATTTAAACAACTGACCAATAAATAATATGTCTGAACCAGTACTTTTAATATTAAATAGAACACACAAAATCTTTTCCAGTTTTTAGCTCGACTATACGAAGTATATGGAGAGCCGTCCTACTCGCCCCGGCGTCCGCGTCCGCGTCCAGATTTTAGATTAAAGTTTTGTTGCAGTAAAATATTTTTCACTATAACTTTGTCATTTCTTAAGGTATCAACTTCAAACTTCAAATCTATGTTCCTTATCATCAACCACATCTTATGTGACAAGGTTCATAACTCTAGCACCAATATTTTCAGATTAATCTCCCCTTGAACTTAGAATTTTCCTTAAAAAATACTATTTTTTACTGTTTCTTCTTTATTTCTTAAGGGATCAACCTCATACTTCAAATATATTTACGTTATCATCATCCCCATCTTATGTGACAAGGTTCATAACTCTAGCACCAATATTTTCAGATTTATCTCCCTTTGAACTAAGAATTTTCCATAAAAAATATAATTTTTACTGTTTCTTATTTATTTCTAAAGGGATCAACTTCATACTTCAAATATATTTACGTTATCATCATCCGCATCTTATGTGACAAGGTTCATAACTCTAGCCCCAATATTGCAAGAATTATCTCCCCATAAACTTAGATTTTTTTACAAGAAAAATGTTATTTTTTATTATAACTTTTTTAGCTCGACTATTCGATAAGAATAAGTAGAGCTATTGCAGTCACCCGAGCGTCGGCGTCGGCGTAACCACTTATGTTAAAGTTTTTTTTAATAGTTCAAATATTTTCAAAGTCCATTGACATATGGCTTTGAAACTTTGCACACTTGTTCACCATCATGACCTTAACCTGTAGACAGGAGGAGGTAACTCTATCAAGCATTTTGACAGAATAATGCCCCTTTTTCGACTTAGAATTTACGTTAAAGTTTTTGTATTACCTCAAATATTTTCAAAGTCCATTGACTTATGGCTTTGAAACTTTGCACACTTGTTCACCATCATGACCCCAACCTGTAGACAGGAGAAGGTAACTCTATCAAGCATTTTGACAGAATTATGCCCCTTTTTCGACTTACAATTTCGACTTACAATCTATGAAGCACTAAGAATAGTCGAGCGTTGCTGTCCTACCGACAGCTCTTGTTAGGTTTTATTGTTTACTGACTGTAGCTTCAAATAGTCAAATAACATTGTGACTTTAACAAGAACATTTAAATGAAGACACCAATCTATTTGAATAATTATGTAAAAGCTAGATTAATCTGAAGTGTTTCATATGTTTGAATTGACATTCTGTAATTTCGTTTGTCTTTTTGGTTCATCTGCTGTTCAATTGTGCTTTATATATACTGGTACAATCTCGATCTTTGATTGTGTCATACTTGGTGATAAGAGTAAGCCTACATGTATATGCTTATCTACATTTAACAAAATTATATCAGAAACAATGGTACCGCTTAAATAAAACCAACTTAGTATTATAATCAATCCATATTTATGTGCACCTCCAAGATTTTGATCTATATCCAAATTAGTCCATTCCTACCATAGACAGACTATCATGATACGACGCTGACTAAAATTTTGAAACTAACGGGCATTCATTAAAAAATACTTTAATATGTTGTTTTTTTCATTACGTTACAGTGCTGTTATATATTGCCTAACCATATATTACTAATTTAAACCAAAGTTTTGTTGACGATTTAGTTATATATATTAAACAGTACTCAAATCTCTTTCTAAACAGATACGTTTACAATGATAAACAGATACGTTACCAGAAGTTTATACAGACTCCTCTACATTTTATTTTTAATATAAATTTTGCAAACCAAAAAGATATCAACATATATTTATTCCAGAAAATAAAACAGTAAATCTTTATAATTGTTTCTTTCCTGTTTTTCAACATTTTATTTTCTAGAAAACTCAACTAATCCTCGAATTTCAAATTCCTGATTCACATTTTCAGTTTTCCAATAAAATCGAGATCAATGCATCAATTATCGGCTAAACGTACGTTATGCTGTGATTATTAACATGAAACCATTTCAAAACTGAGCAAAAACGCCAATTAAGATTCAAACAATAAATATTGGTAACGTATCTGTTGGTCAAAAATCTAAAATATATCAGATATACACATATGTTTGCCAAATAGATCAAATATTAAGTTTTATATAGCATATATTTGAATAATGCATAAATGAGATCCTACTTTAAAGTGCTGGTAATAGTAAATGTTTCTCAGTAGGATATCATGGTAACGTATCTGTTTCACTTTAAAGTATAATCCAAATTGCCTCATCATTGCAAAGTCATTGTGGTTCTAGCATGTATATTGTAGTCAAAATTATTTTTGAATTATGAAATATGATAAAACTTGAGTTCAATAGCAAACTATTAATATGTTTACAAGTTCATATTACTCTTACTCATGTTTACCTTTAAGTGTGGTAACGTATCTGTTCAATATATGAGGGACATGCATTTAAGTTGAAATTCACTGTAGAAAACAATAAAAATCGTTGACTTAGCAGGGGCATAAATGAGCTATTTTGATATATACTCCTTAAATAGGGGGGTTCGGGGGCATAGTCCCCCGAGAAAATTTTTGGAAGAAGGAAGTGATATCCAGGTATTTCGTGACTATCTAGAGGCTATATTGAGAACATAGTGCCACCAATGCTTTCCAGTGTTTATATTATACGACTGTAGTAAATTGGCTATAAGACTAATTGGACTAATTGCAACACTGATAGTCAATTCAATGTTTATTTGACTTAATAAAATTAAAAAAAAAAAATGAGTTGCCTCAACTGGGGATTTGAACTCGAGACCTCTTGATTCATAAGCGAGTGTGCAAACCGCTCGGCCACGGTGAAATTTATAAGTTACAACCTGAAGAAAAAAACCATATTATTCTTAATTAGGGTTTGTAACTCTTATTATTTCGACGCTAAACACAGATGGTAAAATAATCATGGAGCTAACTGTAAGCATGTATATCTATATAAAAATGAAACAATATTAGTTAATCTTTTGACCATTCAGGAACTACTTTGCTTGAAAAATTAAATGCGCCTGTAATTGTGGCAATCTTACGCATTGAATCTCCCCTGAATTTTTCGGCGTTAGTGTACATATAAAGGGAAGTAACCACTTCAAAAAGTGGACTACTTTAGGCATTTGCAATTAACAGCATTAGGCTCTGAAATTTCGCTACCATTATTTGTTTGGTCTGACGACCCCAAACAAATAAAAAAATCAATGAACCGAAAAATGATGAGATGCACAACCAGACCATTGTCCTAAAATGTTGGAATGAAATTGCACGGCAGCAGTTTTCTGAGGAGTAGTTCCAGACAAACTTCTGTGTAGCTGGCAACACAAAAAAGAAATCTTTTATTCAAGGGCAATAACCACTGCGGTATACCGTACCCCGGATATTGCTCGACATTATGAGGACTTTCATCCCATTTCGCGACTTTGAACGGGGAAGGAAGGTAAGTTCAGCGACGATATTTTCAAAACTAATGGCTATTTCATTTATCTCAACGTGTTTAATATATCTAGAGATATTTTTGTAACTCTAGAAGACGTAAAAGTATTACAGGTATTTGTGAAATTGATTATAAACTACCCCTTAACGATCCGCTGCTCACTAGAAAATACTGACCGCGATACTTTAGAATCGTTAGAAATTATTATATTACCAATATAAAAAAATGAATCGAGCAATTTTTTTATTCACAATTCAAGTATGCTTTGTCCAAATTTCAGGCAAAAAGAGTGAAAGTAAAGAAAGATACAGGCCAAAAAAGATACAAGAAAGTGTACCGAGTATTGATTATAAGTGTACAGAGTATTGCAAAATAGCCTAACTTTAGTGTACAGTGTATTGCAAAACAGAATGAGCACATTAGTATGGAAAATCGATATTTTTGTCTAATTTTCACGTCTGTTTTTCGATTCCATTTCATTTTGCTAATAATGTACTGTTTAAATGATATTTATTCAAATATTTCAGATTCAACAATGCATTTTCAGTGTTATTACTGTTCTTTTCCTACAGGCAAATACAGAGATTTAATTTCCCACTTGATTGAAAATCACACTATGGATGAAATGAAGTGTGTGCAGGGTCGGAATCAGGGTCGGGAGCAGGGTATACCATCAAAATTGACGATAAAAAAAGCTTTAAATACACGTGATCAAGGAGACCCATCTCTGAAAAGGAGAAGAATAAAAAAACATATTTAGATGACATTAATAATTAGTTTTTACAGGGCAAGTTTGCCTTAAGAAACATATCGACACTCTTACTTAAATATTGGCCCGAGGGCCGATGCCGTCCAAGCATGCCGTTATGGTCTTAACCTTTTATTGCATGAGCATATTGCGAAAAATTGCTGTTTTCATTGAGTTGAGTCTCTTGTTACAAGTTCAAACTGCTATGAAACTATAAAAAAATGCTTCAATACTGATCAAACTAGGCACAAATGTGGCTGGACCACAGCCTGTAGAATAGCATGCTCAATTTTAAATTTTCAGTTACCATGGCAACGGGGGACGTCTCACAATTGCCAAAAATCTCTACTTTGCGTTTTTTCCCCATCAAAACTGATTTCAAGGTGCAGCAACTTCTCAATTGATTGAGATAAAGTCCAAGGTTTTCGCGTTGATTACACGATACCTTTAAATCGACCGGATGCCATTTTAGCCCCCACAAGTCCCAAATCTTCTCGGCGATTAGAGGGGCTACTTCAAACCCCCAAACA
Source organism: Ruditapes philippinarum (assembly GCF_026571515.1). Classification (NCBI taxonomy): domain Eukaryota; kingdom Metazoa; phylum Mollusca; class Bivalvia; order Venerida; family Veneridae; genus Ruditapes; species Ruditapes philippinarum. Next base: position 241,865 of record NW_026851864.1, on the reverse strand, counting down.
GAAGGGGCACATCCCCCTGTGGCACCCCCTTGATATACCTTTTTAATGGGGGTGGCGCCAAAAAGGTGATCACTCTTTTGAACAACATTTCTCAAACGAAAAAACAGTGTTTGTGGCCTAAATAGCGCATGTTTTACACTATTTGAGGCTCCAAAAGGTGTGGGATGTAAAGCTTTCTAAACACGCCTTTATGAGGTAAAAGGTTATGAGGAACATTACTTTTTTTGCATCTGCTGCCCATTATCTAATCAAAATGTATTATTCGTTTTTTTTAGCTGTAACCGCTCGGCAGTTGCATAATGACCGAAAGTTACCTTTATATGGATTTTTGGCATAATTATTAGGAAGTCGGTTGATAATAGATATTGGCACACTTGCTCAATACCGTCCAATATTGACAATCTTGAGGCAGCATTAATGCACTTTCGATGCATTTTTTTACTATTTAAAGTAAGATATGCAATATTTATTAACAAATTCTCGAAAGGTTGATCCTTCGATAGCAACGAGAACTTCGTTCGACTGAGATTTTTCATGAGTAGGAATGAAAATCTGGATTATTCCAGTAAAAAAACCGTCGAACTCTGCATAGTCTGCACATATAGTGTAAATATAAGTATACACAATAAGAAATATTTAAAATTAAATGTAGTAAATACTCTGTTTTTACTACTTGCATTTACTTTATATTGATAACCAATACTCGTTACACTAAAAAGCAATACTCGTGACACCGGCGGGCAACTCCAATGCAATACTCGGTACACTGACATGTGTATTTATTCTCAAAATGCACCGTCACCTGAGGTTCTATTGTTGATTGAACATTTACAACATAAACATTATCATCATTATCACATTTCACTCCATTCAAGTTTTTCTTTTAAGGAACTAAATGCACAAAACATCAAATTTGACTGATCCTAGCTCATTTGTCACGTGAGCAAAGAGACGAATTTCATCTCATAATTACATTTCAAAGCTATTTCTCAACTTTTTTGGGTTTCCAGTAACTAGAGAAATTATCGAACTATTTGTTTTTCTACAAAATTTATATGAAACCAATTCAAAATGACTATATATCGCCACTGAATTTACCTTCTTTCCTCGTTGAAAGTCGCGAAATGGGATGAAAGTCCTCATAATATCGAGCAATATCCGGGGTACGGTATACCGCAGTGATAACCCAGCCAAAAAAAATCAAGCAAAAAATGTGTATATTATGCACAAGTACTTGACCTACATGTAATTAGTCCTGTAAAGTTTCATTGAAATTGCATTAATGGTATATGAGCAGTAGTCTGGACCAATTTTATTATTTCAAGGGCCATAACTAGGCTAAAAATCATTCAAGCGGAAAACCCGTGTAATATGCGCAAGTGCTTGACTTACAAATCAATTCTGTAAAGTTTCATTGAAATTGCTTTTAGTGGTAGTCTATATGAGAAGTGGTCTGGACAAACTTAAAAAAAAAAAATATTAAAGGGGGCCATAACTCTGACCAAATTCATTGAATCATACAAAGTCGATGATATGAACAACTACACTTGGTACTCGATCATTCCTGAAAAGTTTGGATGAAATTGCGCCATTTTTTTTAAGAAGTAGTAGACAAGCTTTTGTGTATCTGGCAACACCTTTTTAGCTCACCTGAGCTTGCTCAGGGTGAGCTTTTAGGATCGGTGAATGTCCGTCGTCCGTCGTCCGTCGTCCGTCGGTCCGTCCGGCCGTCCACAATTACTTGTGAACACTCTAGCGGTCGCATTTTTGCCTCAATCATCATCAAACTTGGTCAGGATGCTTATCTAGTTGAAAGCTCGGATGAGTTCGAACATGGGTCATCTCGGAATGAAAAAACTACGGTCACAAGAGCTAAAAATAGATAAACCTTGTGAACACTCTAGAGGTCACATTTTTGACCCAATCATCATCAAACTTGGTCAGGATGTTTTGTCTAGGTGATAGCTTGGATGAGTTTCGAACATGGGTCATCTCGGATGAAAAAAGTAGGTCACAGGAGCTATAAATAGAAAAAACCTTGTGAACACTCTAGTGGTCACATTTTTGAACCAATCATCATCAAACTTGGTCAGAATGCTTGTCTAGTCAATTGCTTGGATGAGTTCGAACATGGGTCATCTCTGATGAAAAACTAGGTCACAGGAGCTAAAAATAGAAAAACCTTGTGAACACTCTAGTGGTCACATTTTTGACCCAATCATCATCAAACTTTGTCAGGATGCTTGTTTAGATAATAGCTCGGATGAGTTCGAATATGGGTCATCTCGGATGAAAAACTAGGTCACCGGAGCTATAATAGAAAAAACCTTGTGAACACTCTAGTGGTCACATTTTTGCATCAATCATCATCAAACTTGGTCAGGATGCTTATCTAGTTGATAGCTTGGATGAGTTCGAACATGGGTCATCTCGGATGAAAAAGTAGGTCACCAGAGCTAAAAATAGAAAAACCTTGTTAACACTTTAGCGGTCACATTTTTGCATCAATCATCATCAAACTTGATCAAGATGCTTGTCTAGGTGATAGCTCGGATGAGTTCGAACATGGGGTCATCTCGGATGAAAAACTAGGTCACAGGAGCTAAAAATAGAAAAAACCTTGTTAACACTCTAGTGGTCACAATTTTGACTCAATTGTCATCAAAACTTGGTCAGGAAACTTTGTCTAGGTCATTGCTGGGAATAAATCGAACATGGGACATTTCGGATGAAAAACTAGGTCACAGGAGCTAAAAATAGAAAAAATCTTGTTAACACTCTAGTGGCTACTGTTGTATCCAAATATTCTGTTAATTGGTCTGAAAGTTTGTTTTGATGATTTCTAAGTCAAGATCGAACATGGGTCATCTTGGATGAAAAACTAGGTCACACCGCCCAAATATGGAAAAACCTTGTTAACATTCTAGTGGTCACATTTTCGACTCATTATCATCAAACTTGGTCAGGATGTTTGTCTAGGTAATTGCTTGGATGAGTTCGAAATCGCATGTGAAACTAGGTCACCGGAGCTAAAAATTAGAAAAATCTTGTTAACACTCTAGTTGCTACTGTTTTGATCCAAGTATCCTGGAAATTGGTCTGAAAGTTTGTTTTGATGATTTCTAGGTCAAGTTTGAATATGTGTCACCTGGGTAAAAAACTAGGTCGCACTGCTCAAATATGGATAATCCTTGTTAACACTGTAGTGGTCACATTTTTGACTCACCTGTCATGAGACTTGGTCAGAATGCTTGTCTAGGTAATTGTTTGGATGAGTTTGATAATTCAGGTGAGCGATCTAGGGCCATCATGGCCCTCTTGTTTATTAAAGGGCCATAACTTGGCCAAAAATCATTCAACCAGAAAACCCGTGCAATATGCGCAAGGACTTGAGCTACAGATCAAACCTGTAAAGTGCCATTGAAATTGAATAAGTGGTATAGTAGTCCGGACAAACTTTAAAAATAACAAGAAATGTCGAACAGCACATATTATATGTTATTTTGGTTTTGGAGTGATATATGTGGATATATTACCTGCCAAGATAAAATATCATCTATCAAACCAAAATAATAATTTTATTACCCTTCCCCTGTCGAGTTTAGACGATTTTTTTAACAAATCATTGCTGTTTCAAATGAAACATCAAAATAAGATTCCCTTAAGGGCATCCCTTCATCACAACATGACGTCACATAAATACGTGACGTATTTTTTCCTGTACCTAACGAATGTAAACAAGAGAAAAGGAGTAGTCTATTGAACACACTTTTTAGCTCACCTGAGCAATGCTCATGGTGAGCTATTGTGATGGCCCTGTGTCCGTCGTGCGTCGTCGTGCGTCGTCAACTTTTGAACATTTACAACATCTCCTCTGAAACCAATGACTGCACATCAACCAAACTTTACAGAAATGATCCTTGGGTGGTCCCCTTTCAAAGTTGTTCAAATGGTTCCGGTCTGTTGCATATGTAGGTCATAGGCCCAGAAAAGGATTTCAAAAAACACAAAATTAAAAACCTTCTTGTCTGAAAGTACATGGGCCAGAGCTTTGATTTTTGGTATATGGTATCATCTATGGGTCATCTACCAAAGTTTTTCAAATTGTGTCCCCAGTGTCAAAATTGGCCCCGCCCCGGGGGTCATAGGTTTTTCCTTATATAATATATAGTAACATCTAAAACATCTTCTTCTCTGATTTGGCAAAGGCTACAGATTAGATATTTGGCATGAAACATTGTGTAGTAGACATCTATCTATCAAGATTGTTCAAATAATGGCCCTAGGGTCAAAATTGGCCCCGCCCCGGGGTCATTGATTTTCATTACATACATATAGTGAGAACTTGAAAAATCTGCTGGACTGAAAGTTAATGCCCTAGAGCTTTGATATTTGGTCTATGGTATCATCTGAAGGTCCAATACCAAAGTTGTACAAATTTTGTCCCTAGTGTCAAAATTGGCCCCACCCCGGGGGGTCATAGGTTTTTCTAATATGTATATAGTAAAACATAAAAAAATCTTCTTCTCTGAATTGGCAAAGGCTACAGGTAAGATATTTGGCATGAAACATTGTATGGTAGACCTCTACCAAGATTGTTCAAATAATGGTCCTCGGGTCAAAAATTGCCCCGCCCTCGGGGGGTCATTGATTTTCATTATATACATATAGTGAAAACTTGAAAAATCTAAATCTGGTCTCAAAGTAAATGGCCTAGAACTTTGTATAGTATCATCTATAGGTCCAAAACCAAAGTTGTTCAAATTTTGTTCCTAGAATTAAAATCAGCCCCGCCCTCGGGGTCATAGCTTTTTCCTTATATGTATATTGTAAAACCTAAAAAAAATCTACTTCTCTGAATTTGTAAAGGCTACAGGTTAGATATTTGGCATGAAACAATGTAAAGTTGACCTCTACCAAGATTGTTCAAATAATGGCCCTAGGGTCAAAATTGGCCCTGCCCCGGGGGGTCATTGATTTTCATTATATACATATAGTGAAAACTTGAAAAATCTTCTGGTCTGAAAGTAAATGGCCTAGAGCTTTGATATTTGGTAAATTGTATTAACTGAAGGTCCAATACCAAAGTTGATCAAATTTTGTCCCTAGTATCAAACTTGGCCCCGCCCTGGGGGGTCATAGGTTTTTAGCTCACCTGTCACAAAGTGACAGGGTGAGCTTTTGTGATCGTTTTATGAAGCGTTTTTACTACGCTCGCAAGCAACTGGGCCGACAATGAGCCCGGGGCGGTACCTATATAGGTCGGAGTCGATTTTTGCCCTGGAAATGACGAAGACAGTATTTCAATTAAAAACAAATTTATTAAGTCCAAAGTATTGCATAAGAATGATTCATGCATTATAACAAATGTTGTAAACATATACTAATTTTTAACACAAAAGTTTACAATGCATATCAAATAATACATAATGATAATGTCAAGTTACATGTATTTTATATATCATGTTAACAGATTGGTACTTATTTAAAATAATACAAGGCAAAATGGGGAATTAAGCTTTGCATATGAGAGGTACCATTTATATGAAAAATACTATAGATTAACATAGAAATAGATTTCTATAGTTACTTAAAAATTGATAGAAGCATTTCTTTTTATATTTACTTGAACAATTTAGCAAAGTGAGTCTTTGTTTTTAATACTAAATAGCTTAGCCCTTAGCTTTCCTATTTTATTATTTATAAAGACTCACATTATTACTTTTAAAACAAGTAAATATTTTATGAAATAAAATGACTTAAAACATTTCTGTTATATAATTTTACAAAATTTAAGATAGAGTACAATTTCACAAAAAATGTAAGAATAAGATATATTTCTTACATAAAAATGTCATTACTTAATTGATCAAAAGTAAAGTTTTGATTATTGCTTCAAATAGTTTTACATTTATCATTTATAAGTACAAAGAAAATTACATTATAACAATAAAAACTATATTATGTTGTACATACCTGGAAATGACGAAGACAGTATTTCAATTAAAAACAAATTTATTAAGTCCAAAGTATTGCATAAGAATCATACTTTGGCTCCAAAATTTCCTTATTTTAAAACTTGTCTTCAATTCTGGTATAACATACGATTGGTTCTTTCGGAACCCGGTTTTTGATGATTGGTCCAGCAATCAAGATTGTCACAAAGTTAAGAGCGGGAGGTGCCATTTGGACTGAGAAATCTCTCAGCTTTGGTGTTTTTGTAGTAATTTCATGTTAATGCTAAACAAGGTGATAACCTATCAGCTTATTAAAAGCCAACAAGTTAACACAATGACAAACATCCTTTACAGAACAAAAGGTGCTAATGGAAGCCATTTGCCAAAAATAACAATTGCAAATGTTTAGAATTCTAAAGCTTATTTAAGAAAATTTATACTTAAATACAACCAAATAACATTTTTTGGAACAAAGTTCAAAAAGCAAAAATAAAACTGAAATATTTAAAATCTATGTTTAAAGACAAAAATTTTGATATTAATTTTAACTATTTAAGTTAAAATTTAACAAAATGTACTTTTAAAACATTTTACCTATTTATATTTATATGATTATTAATTATGATGTATTACATAATTTTATATAAGAAAAAAGGCACATCATAATAATTCCTCCCAACTTCTTTAACTTTGGACCCCAAAGTTATTTTTATAAAAAGGCACATCATACAATACAAATTATTTTTTTTTTACAATGACAACAATTCAACATGTAAAAAAAAACAAAAACAAGAAACAAATTCAACATATATACATATATACAAAATGTGTGCACAAAAGTATTAATCTAACTTTGCAAAGTTTTGTTTTTGTTTACGATAGGGACAAATGTCAACCTTTGGTAATTATAGATAAGTAATAATTCAGAGAAAATTTTTTTCTCCATTTATCATGTTGTTGATGTTATTTTTTTAACAATATACATTGTATATGTAAAGTCTGATTTGCAGGTAGGAATCACCATGCTTCACACATCTTTAAGGGTCATAATTGTCGAATGATACTGGAGACAGGTACCCATTGTGTTCACTATGGATATGTACAAAAAAAAGGGTTCGCAGAATTGCAGCAAGTTTTCTGCCTTGAAAAATTGTAAGCCCAACTTTCTCTGGCACTTGAGCAGTTTTTTCGGTCAGTGTATCTTGTACAGTGAAATTCGACCATGTAATGTGGAGTTTAGGTTTGAAAAATGGTCCAGAAACTTTAAGATTTGAAATATTATCTGGAACCTAAAGGTTAGAATGGGATGGACACAAAGGGAGTCTCATGATTGGAACAAATACACACTGTTTCATATTTGTAACTTCTAACACCAGAGTCGGTGTTTTCCTATATTTAAATAATTTGATAAGAATTATCATTAGGATCAAAAAGTTCAAAAACAAAAATATGAAGTTTGTATGTTCCCAAGACAATGGGATTTCTAAATTGAATTTGGTATCAGTTGAAGTTTTTTCATTTTTATATATGAAGGAAGGTAATGTAGAAGGCAAGGCCTTTACTTTAACAGTTTGCTGTAACAATATTAAAGCTGCAGACATTTTGCGCACTTTACAAAACAAATATATTAAAAGAAACATGGTAAGCCCAGCTAGGCAAACTGCAATTAGTACCAGTATACCATTTAAATCTGGCCATTGAGACTGGATTGCAATATGACCTTCTAGGATTGGTTCTGCTAAGGTTTGGAACACCATTCCATCTTTTTTAGCTATTTCAACCATTTTAGAGAGATTCAAATGGTTTTGTTCGTCTGCAGTTAAAACATTAGACATTCTGTGTTGGTAAACCTTAAATTCTGGAAGTGACACATTAAGAGGGTTTTTAAAAACAGAATCTGCAAAAATATGTTGAAAGTCACTATTGTCAAAGAATTTTTGTAATAAGACTAAATTGACAGGATGTAGTTTATCTAAATGGTTTTGTGAACTATTTTTACAAGATATTAGTCTTGGAGGAAAATAAAAATCAGTAGAACTTAAAGAGCATTGACATGGGAGATCAAAAATGCAAAAATTACAACATTCTACTAGTTTGTGCTCACCATTACACTCCATTGACAGAACAGGTGTTTGATACAACAATACTTGGTTGTAGTTAAGTTCAAATAGTTCAGGCTTAATTGCTTGTTGAATAAATCTGAACTGACAGAGGTTATGTATTTTATTTCTAGAATTTGCAAATAAAACTAGAGAGCATGATTCTTTTAAAATAGGTATTAAAGGTAAATTTAAATGACAATATTTATGATGAGCCCCTTTGCATACATCTACTTGTGATTGTGACATAAGTACATAGAATTGTTGGTTGTAGCTAATAGCAAAGTAGTCTGGTAAATCCAACAATTGAGTTGCATGCTTTGAAGTGTCATTAATTGGAACTGGTTTAGAGATGATTTTATACAAATCTAAAGCATGCTCAGAATTTGTAACTGGTATCTTTAAGGTTATATATAAGACAGAGTTATTCCTTGTGTATAGAAATTTAGAATTTTGATGCATTACTGAGGCTGCTTTAGTCGCAACAAAAAAACCAGGATATGTTTTTGATAAAATGGACTGCACATCATTTAATGTAGATTGAATTGTGTCTAAAGGAAGGATAAGAGGAGATAATTTTCCATTTGCTAAATCTACAATCCCTAATTTTAGTTCATCTAGTTGATGATTCAATGCATTAGCATTTTTTAATTGATGTACAAGTAATGTGGTAATATCCTCAAAAGTTCTTTGCAATGAAGTTTCAGATCTTTTCAATTGAGTTGTTACATAGTGAATGGCCATATTATTTTCTTTAATACCTTGCATAAGATTGTCCATTCTTTCATTTGCACGTTGCATGAATGAGCTCATATGCTGGTCGTGCTGTACAAGTGCATTACTCAAGGTTCTTGTTCTTTTAGTTAAGGCATTTATATGTTTAGCTAGGATATTAACATCATCAACAGTTGCTGTACCAAACAGAGTTTTTGAAAACTTGCCTATAAAACTAAGAAGAGCACGTTTTGATCTTGATTTGTGAACAAAACTAGCGTGGGGTACAAGTTTATGAACAGTTTCCAGAGTGTTGTTGAGTTGAGCTTCAGTCTCCAATCGAATTGTATTTAGTATAGAGAGCACATGTGATATCAAAAGGCAAGTATTATTATCTTGGTGGCATGAACCAAGTGGAGGAATGTTGACATATTCAGGCAGAGTGATCTCATATGTGTGAAGCCAATATTCACGAGATAAAGAAATCTTAGCCTCATTTTGGAACACCACCCCATAATTGAGCCTGGGAAGGATGTTGGAAGCAGCTGCAGTAGGCACAACACAAAAGAAAAGTAACAGAGTCAGGAGGGCTATCAGCATGAATCCATCTGAAAAGCAAAAAAGAAAGGCTGATAGCGAGTTGGATAGAAAGTAGAATATTTGATCAGAATACTCCACAGCAACAACACTGTCAGAAAAAAGAATTTGAATTTAGAGGTACCATCCTAAAGTACCTAACTTGGCCAGTTAGGACTTGGTGACAAATTCACACAGGCCCTGCTGTTTACCCATCAACTTACTCTTCTGGTTGAGTCTTCCTCCAAAACACAAGCGATTTATCTTTTCGCTTGCGTCTGCGACCTGATTTCGTGTAAGATTCCCAATATTCACAGAGGAAATCTGGGTCAATGTCACATTCACGATACCACTTGGAAAACTTGCAACCTTCTATGTAACATCTAAACCACCTTTCACCTTTGTACCTACAGACTTTAAATATACGTTTTGGCCTAATGAATTTATTTACAGACTCAGAATTTGAAATCTTTGGATTTTCATTTATACTTTGAGGTGTTTGTTCGTTGCTTCATTAGGGAGGGGTTGCAGACTAGGGCAACTGGACTCTACGGACTTTGGATGAATTGGCCGAGGACCATTACGCCTGTCTACAGCACTGTGGGTTTACGTCAGACCGAGTCAGAGGTGTTGCTGGCGTTTTGCTCATTAGAGTGTGCTTGCAGCTCTAGTTAGACTCAGCCATGCGGATCATTCATTAGCAGTTGTGTTCTTGGGACCATCTAAATCTGGTCCAATATTCTACACTTGATAATGCTTAATCTGCTTGCATTAACAAAAGGCTATGAGTTTTATCTGTCTTGGCAATTTTTATTTTGATAATGAAGTTGGCCGCAAGTTCAGTAATGACATAAGGTCACTCCATTTTGGACATAGTTTGTGAGATTACCCTGGTTTGACAGCATTTTTTCTTAAGATAACCTTGTCATTTTACGTTTGAAAGTCAGGTGCTTTTAGCATTTTTTAGTTCAAACCTTATTTTTGTTTTTTCCTCATAAGTGGATTTCTTGATTTGGCAATGTCTCTGGAAAATTTTAAGTGACTCCAAAAGATCATCAAAGAATTCTTAGGTATGTCGAGGCAAGAGAGATTTGGAAGTAAATCGAATCTACTAGGTAGAAGGCATTTCTTGCCAAGAGCCAACTGAAAAGGCGAGCACCAGTAGACTCTTGGAGGAGTAGACTTAAATGACATAGCAGCACTAGGAAGTTTGGGCCAAGTTTGTTGCAGTTGTCATCCACATATGCAGCCAAGTTTTGGCAAGAGTGAATTAGATGTTCACAGTTAGCATGGTCTGTGATGATAGAAATTGGTGGAAATATATTTTGATAGAAGAGTTCACAGAGTGATTTACCAATTTCGACATTTAAAATTCTTTCCTCTTATCAGACAATATTAGAACGCGGGGGCACAGTACCGTCATATGAACTCTGTAGATAGAATTAGCATTCATGTGCATTCTGACCTTAGCAATGTGGAAAGCTTATGACATTTAGAAAAAACTATCAGATTATGAGTTATATGTACTGAAGCCATCTTTTAGTTCTTGGAAGCGTACACAGTAATATCAATATGAATGACGGGATATAGTAGTTTCCTAAAGGTAATGGGTTTCAAAGGAGGTGGCTGTGGCGCCTATTGTTTTAGTGCGTTGGCATTGAGTTACATGCATTTAACATAAACTTTTTATTTCCTGGTGAATTTTTGGGAATACCGTACTTGCCTACTTAAAGAGTTCTTGTAACTACCAAAATGGCAACACCAGCTAACTAGTCATGGTAGTGAAAGAGAACATCACTAATTTTACATTTGTAGGCTATTTGAAAGAAATAATGACCTTTGGGTCTATTGTTACCCTTAAAGTTTTGGTTAGAATAATAATGGTACAACGAGGCGATCTTTTCAAACAATTGCTGCTAACTGTTCTTGCTTTAATGACATTTTTTGTTTCTTGTTCATCATTAGGCATTGTCTATTTTCTAATATTCAATGAGGAAATTGAGTTCGGACAGTTCTTGGAAGTTCGCCATATCGGAATCTGTTGGTTTGTTCAAACATTGTCAATTTAAACAAAAGACGTTCATGTCATATTCAAAGTTCGACTTCGAATACACACTGGATTGCCAAGGATAACTTGGATCTGAAGTATTCCTTTTGTTTTTAGAATTTTCCAATTGGCTTTTACATTTTATTATCTAATGAGGTGATTGCATTTCTTTCTTAAATCTAGAATTTACAATTGACACAGTTATATTTCGAAAATTGAACACTATGATTCTGATTAGGGAAGAATATTATTCACATTATGCATGGTTCAGTATTAGCAGTCATAGGAATTCTGATATTGGCATCGAGCATTTCTGTTTGGGTTCCAGGCCTGTGTATAATATCAGAAATTATAGCCTTCGAAGAAAACATAATCTTTCGAGCTAACCTCGCCCTTTGGATTCTTTAATGCTGTTTAATATGATAGTGCCTTGTGATCTGTGTAGACTACGAATTTTTTGTGTGACAATAATGACGGTACGCTTTGATACCCTCAATAAGTGCCATAACATTCTTGATTCTGTCACAGGACACTTGCGGCTTCATCACGAGAAAGTGCTCGACCCCCATAGCTATAACAAATCCTTTCCTGTTTCAGTCCTTTTTGGCCCAAAAATAACAAGCGCACTACCACTTGCATCGCTTGAGAGAAAGAATTCATTTTCCATGTTGGGAAAACCAATATGGGGCAGGACGTTAGTGCATTTTTAAGTTTTGAAAGGGCCTTTTTGGTGTTCATCGGTCCATTCCCCATGTTTTAATCTTCTCTTTTTCTCTCCGATTTAGTATTGGTTCAGAGGCAGTTGATATATGAAAGCCTTAACAAATCTCCGTATAATAATCTGCATAAGCCTAGAAAACTTTTCAATTCAGTTTTATAGACTTTGGTACAGGAAAAATTTTGTACTTTTTCAGTTTGTGTAGCTGGGTCTACAGTAGACACCATCTTTAGACAGAAAATGTCGCCAGAAACAAACATTGTCAACTGCAAATTACACATTTGTATGAGGCTTTAAAGTTTAAAGTTTGGCTTCTCGTAGTTTTGAAAAGACATTGATTTAAATGGGTCAACATGTTCCTCAAAGTTTCGACTCCATACTATTAAGTGCATCTTATATAACATAAGACCAATTTCCAATGTAGACCCGATAAAAACTTCGAGACTTAACATTTTGAAAAGACATTGGTGCATTTTTTAAACCGAACGGCATTCGATAAATTCGAAACGCCTTCGTGGTGAGTTTATGAATGCTGATTTATGTTTTGTTTCTATGGATCAGCTCCATCTGAAAGTATGCCGAATTAAGGTCTAAGTAGAAAAAATAGTGGCCGAGATTCCCCTATACTATCAAAACATTCTGTCTAACCTAGGTAAGGGGTGTGACATTGATTTTGGTTGATCGTTGTTTAGATTTCGGTACGTCAATTGCAAAGCGCCAAGTATTATCTTTTTGGGTTCTTGACAAGGACCACCGGACTGTTCCAAACAGATGATGAGGGACTTGCAATACCATTTTCAACAAAATCTTTAGTTTGACGAGAAATTTCTTTCTTTTGTCCTGGGCCCAGTTCTGTAGTAATTCATGTGTACAGGTTGTAGCACTAGTTCTGTTTCAATTTCTGTGAGTGAAAATAGTTGTTTGCCTAAAGTTGACATTGATTTTGAGAATGTATCTTTATTGTTATTCAAAAAAGTTCTTGAGTCTACAGCATTGTTCAGATGTAAGATTTGAGTTTAGAAATGTGAAACTCAATTTCTTCTTTTATTTGCATTGCCTGACTCATCTGAGATACATTGACCTCTTCAGAAATTGTTTGCATCCAAGGCAAAAAACATTTTGTGACATCAACTTTACTTACAGAAGCCAAAGTATAATTTATTGGTAAATAAATATTCTTCATTTGTTGAATTCAGTAGCCTTATTTTAGCACTTTGATGTTTTGATTTTGAGTTCTTTGATGTTTTGGTTTTAACCAGACATCTTGCCGCCCTAAATTCCTTAATCTGTTGGAACTGGTTCAGTAGGCACTATTTCATTTTTGAAAGCCCTAGTTATAGAGACAGGGATATCAATTTCTTCTCTAGTGGATACATACTGATTGGCTTGTTTTAGCACACCCAGAGCTTAAAGTTAAATTTTGACTGAACTTAGATTTTCTTTCAAATATAAACGACCATTTTCCTAGTTAACAGTGCATTCATTTTTTTGAAAGAAAATCCATGCATTATTGCAGTGAATTTTGTGAGCAGATCCTGACATGAAATTTTAATGGAAAATAGGAACCACCTATACAATTGAAGTTCAATTTGGCCTAAACATCCAATATGTACACTACACAGTGACTTTCTTAAGATTAGACGGTTCAGAGCTTAAGTTAAGGTTAGCTTTGTTTATAAACTTTAGAGACAATGAAATCCAGTGCCATGTTATCAACTAAGCTTGAGTTTTAGACTTAATACCTTCTTGTAGTGTTTTATGTAAAGGGAGCTGCCTTTAATTATATGGACGTGGTTTGCATTCTTCACCTAATTTGAATTTTTTTTCAAATTTGACGTGTTAGATCAGGCAGATTCTGCTTAGTTTGACATGGAACCTTTGAAACAGTTTCAGGCTTATCAGATCCTTTGTCAAGTTTTCCCTTTGTGCCCATTCATAGACATTGCCCATGAACAGGCGCGAGTCCCTATTTATTAGATTTTGAATTAAAATATATTTTTTCTAGCTTTCTTCAGAGTTGGAACAATTTTGTTCATAATGACCTGTCTCACAGCATATCCTACATTTATGATTAATTTGTTTACGTGAAGCATAAGGATTCCTACCTTTCTCAGCGAAATCTGTTGCTTCTTGTCTTCTTATCTGGCTTCTGTGAGGTTTCTGAGGCTGGTTTATAGCTTTTGCTGTTCGTGTTCCAAACTTATTTGCATCTGATGAGTAATTAACTCAATGAGAGTGTCAAGTTTTCGATCAGTCTCTGATGCGGAAATAAGCACTAACACTTACATTGTCCGACTCACTATTCTCGGCTCTAAGGGCAGCGCGTCGTGCAGCATCAAGTGACAATAATTCGTGGTTTCACTATACGGACGTAGGATGAATAAACGCATCAAAGTAGTGGAATTATCCTTTGTCTGGATGTCCTAACCAATCTACTGTTTTGGATAACGTGTAGTGTATTCATGCACACTTTCGCTTGGTAGTTGGCGAACCATTCCCAAGGAAATCCTCCATCAGAACCATCAAATCTGGCCTTGAACTGGCGTATTAGTTCATCAGCATCATTTGTCACATCATCAGACAATGACCTGTACCACTTTTTAGCCTGTCCTGTTAGATGACAGGGGAACGTAGCTTTAACCTTTTTCATCATTGTAATTATAAAATGACTTACAAATGTTTGTGTATGTCTTTAACACTGGTCTCCTCTGCCTCCAGGTTTTTCACTAAATGTCTGCTATTGTGATGTGTGGGTGACTCATTTCTGCTATTTCTATTTGTTCAGATATGGAAAACCTCACTTACTTCTTCTTCAATAAAGGCTGTAGTTTCCAGCAAAGGATTCACAGGTGATGGTTCCTGGTCAGCAGCTTTAATATTTCTTCTTCCTTTTGACTTTGAGGTCTGTGTTGTGTAACTGCGTCAGTTTACTCTGGTCTTCCTTCCTGGTTGGACTCCTCAGGAAATGCCCAAAGTTGCTATTTTGAGGTGTAGACATGGATCTTACCTCCACCAGAATTTTATGAAGCGTTTTTACTACGCTCGCAAGCAACTGGGCCGACAATGAGCCCGGGCGGTACCTATATAGGTCGGAGTCGATTTTTTGCCTGGAAATGACGAAGACAGTATTTCAATTAAAAACAAATTTATTAAGTCCAAAGTATTGCATAAGAATGATCCATGCATAATAACAAATGTTGTAAACATATACTAATTTTTAACACAAAGTTTATAATGCATATCAAATAATACATAATGATAATGTCAAGTTACATGTATTTTATATATCATGTTAACAGATTGGTACTTATTTAAAATAATACAAGGCAAAATGGGGAATTAAGCTTTGCATTATGAGAGGTACCATTTATATGAAAAATACTATAGATTAACATAGAAATAGATTTCTATAGTTACTTAAAAATGATAGAAGCATTTCTTTTTATATTTACTTGAACAATTTAGCAAAGTGAGTCTTTGTTTTTAATACTAAATAGCTTAGCCCTTAGCTTTCCTATTTTATTATTTATAAAGACTCACATTATTACTTTTAAACAAGTTAATATATTTATGAAATAAAATGACTTAAAACATTTCTGTTATATAATTTTACAAAATTTAAGATAGAGTACAATTTCACAAAAATGTAAGAATAGATATATTTCTTACATAAAAAATGTCATTACTTAATTGATCAAAAGTAAAGTTTTGATTATTGCTTCAAATAGTTTTACATTTATCATTTATAAGTACAAAGAAAATTACATTATAACATAAAAACTATATTATGTTGTACATACCTGGAAATGACGAAGACAGTATTTCAATTAAAAACAAATTTATTAAGTCCAAAGTATTGCATAAGAATCATACTTTGGCCTCCAAAATTTCCTTATTTTAAAACTTGTCTTCAATTCTGGTATAACATACGATTGGTTCTTTCGGAACCCGGTTTTTGATGATTGGTCCAGCAATCAAGATTGTCACAAAGTTAAGAGTGGGAGGTGCCATTTGGACTGAGAAATCTCTCAGCTTTGGTGTTTTTGTAGTAATTTTATGTTAATTCTAAACAAGGTGATAACCTATCAGCTTATTAAAAGCCAACAAGTTAACACAATGACAAACATCCTTTACAGAACAAAAGGTGCTTATGGAAGCCGTTTGCCAAAACTAACAATTGCAAATGTTTAGAATTCTAAAGCTTATTTAAGAAAATTTATACTTAAATACAACCAAATAACATTTTTTGGAACAAAGTTCAAAAAGCAAAAATAAAACTGAAATATTTAAAATCTATGTTTAAAGACAAAAATTTTGATATTAATTTTAACTATTTAAGTTAAAATTTAACAAAATGTACTTTTAAAACATTTTACCTATTTATATTTTTATGATTATTAATTATGATGTATTACATAATTTTATATAACAAAAAAGGCACATCATAATAATCGCTTTAGTCCGGTGTCCGTAAACTTTTACTTTAAATGACATCTCCTCATTAACCGCTGAGCAAATTTCATCCAAACTTCTCAGGAATGTTCCTTTGGAGGTCACCTTTAAAAATTGTTCAAAAAATTTAATTCCATGCAGAACTCTGGTTGCCATGGCAACCGATAGAAAAAACTTAAAATATCTTTTTTTAAAAAACCCAAAAGGTAGAGCTTAGATATTTGGCATGAAACATTTTCTAGTGAGTGTCTATCAAGTTTGTTCAAATAAAAACCCTGGGGTCAAAATTGGCCCCGCCCGGGGGTCATTGATTTTCCCTATATGCATATAGTAAAAACTTAAAAATCTTCTTTTAAAGAACCCAAAAAGCTAGAGCTAAGATATTTAGCATGAAATATCTTCTAATGGGTGTCTACCAAGTTTGTTCAAATAAAAGCCCTGGGTCAAAATTGGCCCCGCCCAAGGGGGTCATTGATTTTCCCTATATGCATATATAGTAAAAACTTATGAAATCTTCTTTTAAAGAACCCAAAGAGCTAGAGCTAAGATATTTAGCATGAAACATCTTCTAATGAGTGTCTATCAAGTTTGTTCAAATAAAGCCCTGGGGTCAAATTGGCCCCGCCCCAGGGGTCATTGATTTTCCCTATATGCATATAGTAAAAACTTATAAAATTCTTCTTTTAAAGAACCCAAAGAGCTAGAGCTTAGATATTTAGCATGAAACATGTTCTACCAAATTTGTTCAAATAAGAGCCCTGGGGTCAAAATTTGCCCTGCCCGGGGGGTCATTGATTTTCCTTATATGTGTAAAGCAAAAACTTTAAAAAAAAGATCTTCTTTAAAAAAAACAACAAATAGCTAGAATTTTGTTACTAAGCATGAAACATCTTTTTAGAGAGTGTCTACAAAGTTTGTTCATATAAAAGCCCTTGGGTCAAAATTGGCCTGGCCCCGGTGGTCATTGATTTTATCTATGTGTATAGCAAAAACTTAAAAAAACTTCTTTAAAAAAAACCAAATATCTTCCAGTTAGTGTCTTCAAAGTTTGTTCAAATAAAAGCCCTAGGGTCAAAATTGGCCCTGCCCCGGGGGACATTGATTTTCCTTATATGTGTACAGCAAAAACTTAGAAATCTGATTTAAAAAAAAAACCAAATAGCTTCGAGTTTAGATATTAAGCATGAAACATCTTGTAGATCTAGTGAGTGTCAAATGGGGTCAAAACTGGCCCCGCCCCAGGGGTGTCATTGCTTTTAACTATATGTGTATAGTTAAATCTTAAAAAATATTTTTTTAAAAAACTCAACGAGCCAAACCTTAGATGTTTACCATGAAATATCTTCTAATGGGTGTCTACCAAGTTTGTTCAAAGAAAAGCCCTGGGGTTTAAACTGGCCCCGCTCCGGGGGGCCTATATACAGGTGAGCGACTTCAGGGCCATGATGGCCGTGAGGCTCTTCTTTGTAATTAATATCAAGCTTTCACAAGGTCATATTTGTTTTCAATATTGATGAGAATATGTATCATTACTCTACTTTGGTAAATATTTATCATTTGACAGGTAAAAAGTGCTTGTAAATCGGAATTTACACCGCGTAAAATCGAACCGTACGCGCATCACCTCAGTGCATGTTGTTTACAACGTGGGGTACCCAACGGGGAAATTTAGTGTGTATATTACCCGTCTGGCTCGTCAATATCAATTTCTTTCGGGTGATCAATATCCAATCAAAAAGGCGGAAAAATCTGGAAGGGAAATAAACCCCCCTTCCTAGCCCTTGACTCACATTATTGGCAATTTTGTTATAGAAACTTGCCAAAAATGGGTACATGGAAGTGTTCATTTATGGAAAAAATAAAAATAATGACGACCTTGTGATAAATAGTTTTCAATAAGCGGAAACCATTCTGACATTTAAGACCCCTCTGACCATGACCTTTCAACTAATGACCCCAAAAGCAATAAGGGTCATCTGCTTGATATGACCAATCACTATGTGAAATATGAAGACTTTGTGATAATTATCTTTTAAGATTATTATTACGGAATGAGCTGAAATCATACTACCATTCAGGCCCCTGAGACCTCAAAATTGACCTTTGACCTGGTCATCCCAAAATCAATAGGGGTCATCTACTAGTTATGACCAATCAATATGTGAAATATAAAGACTTTGTGATAAAAAAGTAACAAAGATAATATGTGGAAATCATACTACCATTCAAGGCCCCTGTGTCCTTGACCTTTGATCTAGTAACCCAAAAATCAATAGGGGTAATCTACTAGTTATGACCAATCGATATGTTAAATATGAAGACATTTTGATGAATTGTAACCAAGATAATGAGTGGAAACTATTCTGACTTTTAAGGCCCCTTAGACCTTGACCTTTGACCTAGTGACCCCAAAATCAAGAGGGGACATCTACTAGTTATGACCAAACACTATGTGAAATATGAAGACTTTGTGATAAATACTTTTCAAGATAATCAGCAGAAACTATTCTGACATTTAAGGGCCCCGTGACCTTGAACTTTGACCTAGTGACCCCAAAATCAATAGGGGCCATCTACTAGTTATGGTCATTCAATATGTGAAATTAGAAGACTGTGATGAATTGTAACCAAGATGATGAGCGGAAACCATTCTGATATTTAAGGCCCCTGTGACCTTGACCTTTGATCTAGTGACCCCAAAATCAAGAGGGGTCATGCACTATTTATGACTAATCACCATGTGAAATAAAAAAAACTTCATGATGAATACTTTTCATGATAATCAGCGGAAACCATTCTGACATTTAATGCTCCTGTGACCTTGACCTTTAACCTAGTGACCCCAATATCAATTGGAGTCATAATCAATATGTGAAATAAGAAGACTTTGTGATGAATTGTAACAAAGATAATGAGCGGGAACCATTATGACATTTAAGGCCCCTGTGACCTTGACCTTTGACCTAGTAACCCCAAAATCAATAGGGGTCATCTTCTTTCAATCACTTGCGCATATTACGTGTGTTTCCGTTTGAATGATTTTTGCCTAGTTATGGCCCTTGAAATAATAAAATTTGTCCAGACTACTCCTCATATACTATATTAATGCAAATTCAATGATACTTTACAGGATTAATTACATGTAGACCAGTACTTTTGCATAATATACAGTTTTTCGCTTGAATGATTTTTGGCTGAGTTATTGCCTTTGAATAAAAAGGGTCTTTTTTGTGTTGTCTGGACTACTCGATCCTCAGAAACTGCTGGTGCAATTTCATCAAAATTTTAGGGACCATGTCTAGTTGTGCATCTCATCAACATTTTCGGTTCATTGGTTTTTGCCCTTTCATGATTTTAATTTTGAAATTTGTCTGGAATACTCCTGTTATACCACTAATGCAATTTCAATGAAACTTTACAAGATTGATCGATAGCTCAAATTTTACCAACTGGGTTACTGACACATTTTGAACAGCTAGTTACCCATGCAGATCATCAATGAACACATAGTCATTGGCCGTATACATGTAATTTGTAAATCAGCCTCAGATGCCAAAGTCCATTGATAAGACATTATAGTTTGGTTGTGAGTTTGTCAATTAAATCAAAGACATAAAAGGACAATTTTTATTATGTTTATTTATTTTTTTTGCCTGGCACGCAGCTTATTTGCGGTTTGTAACGTGAACGGGACCGTAATCTGTTCTGAAAGTTTAAACCAATCCACATAAGATTTATGAAAGATATTGCCCAATCAATCGCTGCGTTACAGACGGGTTTAGAAGATCATCGAGATAGTGAGACGAAGTAATGTCATGTGAATTCTGATAAATACAAATGTTTGTTCACCAAAGAAAATGCCAACTTTAGAAGAATTAAGTAAACAATGTATATCTGTTTGTCAAGTTCCTGTCGATGTTTCACGAGAGTTCATAGTAGAACACATTAAACGGCAGTTTCAGGGAGGCGGGATTGTGGACACTGACAGAGTCGACGGAATCGAAAGTGGCCATCATTTAACTCGACTAGTTCTTCTTTGTACAGCATTGGAAGGTTTTACTTTATGATACATTTTCTTTATTTTATTTTATTAATTTCTGCAAAAATAATTGTTTTGAAAACATGTAATTACTGTTGAATTTTATGCTTAAATTATTTTACTTTCGATTTCGAAAACGAAAGTAGATTTTTTTCCGGAAAATTGATGTAAATTTCGGAAATTTGGGTGAGTGATAGGAAAAGAAAAACAAAAGTAAACTTTTTATTTTTATATGTTAAATGATTAAACGTCTTTTGGATAACTTGTATTTCTTGTATCCCAGCACAAGTAGTATTTTTAAACACTTTATTTTCAGGAAGTGAAAGTTTTTCATTTTCTTCCTGGTATATACAATGATAAGACATTTTGTTAGAGGAAAACTTATTGTTCATTATTGTCATAAAATAACATTTAAAGATACAGGTTTGACAATATGGTATACCCCCTCCGTGGTCAAGGGGTTAGAATCAATGACTTCTAATCCAGTTACCTTTCTGGCGTGGTTTCGATCACCGGGAGATGTTTTGGCAGTCTGTGCAAAAGTCCGTCGGTCCTGGCTGAGAAAAAATCATGCCGTCCGAGAAAAATTTCCTTTCCGTCAGTCCTCATGTCCGAATAAAATTTCAAAAAGTTAAAAATATCAATGACCTGATTGGTAACAAGTTCCCGGTGATGCAAAGAATTTATTAAAGAAGATATTGACCAACCTTAGATCTATTTTGTTCATGTCAAATAAATACCAGTCAACTCTGTCTTCAAAAAGTTTCATCAACAACGGTAACTTCTGCCGTAAATTACAAATTGAAAATGTTGTTTTAGGATGGCTGTTGAAATAGCTGATGAGTAACAAACTCAAAATAATAAAAAAAAATTTAATATAATATAATCAAAATCAACAACAAGTAGAATTGTGAATGTTTCTGCAGGAAACAGACAAAAATTTCAGTGGTTCTAACAATTAGATTCTCCTATTTTTTTCTTGGTAAATAAAATAGATGTTTTGGCATGACCCTAAAAAATTTCAAGTGACCCCCTAAAATCTGATGCAGGGGGTCAGAAATGACCCCCAAAAAATTTGAGCTGGAAGAAACTGACTTGTATATATATTTACATGTTTTTCAATCATTTGCTTTTAAAAATGTATGTGCTTAAGTTATATTTTGCATAATTTATATAATGCATTTTGTATTATATTTAGACAGATAAAAAGATTGATATTCAGTGATAATTGTAAAAAAAAATAAAATTACTATTATTAAAACAGATAGTTATACATTTACATGTTCTTTTTTGAGAATATTTTCTAGTAATTGCAGTTCAGCCAACATAAATAACAAGACTATTAAATTATTCATACCCCACTTAAAAGTGTCTATTTTCATCTCTTTTTTTTTTTTTTTTTTTTATTCCCCGAAAAGATATATATACTCAACCGAAAAAGAAACCTAACAATATGTTATTTATTAAATTTCTGAACATATGATCGGGATAGAGTCAAACCAAAGATGGGACATTAAACTGCAATGTCTTCCTGAAGAACTTGTGCAATATGATTTATCTAGGGCATGCATCAAAATGTTAAATGACGTGGAATGTAAGGTAGGGGCAAAACTGATTTTGGCATATCATTAGGTTGCTTTTCAGTGGTGATAACTTGAAATTTCTTGCGAGTTTGTCTAATAATCCAAGTCCTAATGAACCCTAGTACCTGTTATGACCACCTCTGGCTCTAATGAGTGCTTCAATACATCTTCTTATAGAGTTTACGTATTGTTGTACCAGCTGATTAGAGAGGTTGTCCTCTCCCTGACAAGGGTATTTGCTAGTTCATTTACAGTGCGAGGTGCATGACGACAAACACGTCCCCTCAGTTCATCCCAAGAGAATTTGCTGGCCAATGCATGACGTTTACGTTAGCCGCTGCAAGGCGAGCTTGCGTGATCCTTGCAACATGCGGGCGTGCATTGTTCTGCTGAAACACAACTGGGGCATTCCTTTGCATGAAAGGAATGGCTTCTGCCTTCAAAACTTCATTTATATACCTATATATATTTAAGTTGCCTCGAATGACTTAAGAGTCTAGTCTTTTGTCCCCCTATAATACCACCCCAAACCATAACTCCCCCACCCCCGAAACAATCATGTTCTCTGACACAAGCTAGAGTAAATCTTTCACCCTGTCTACGATAGACACGTTGAAGATCATCAGCGTTACTCAAGTTGAATTTGGATTCATCTGAAAACAAGACTCTTTTCCAGTCTCGTCTACGCCAACGACGATGTTAATGCTCCAAGCGTAAATGTGCCTGCTGTTGGCTAGTTGCTCTTGGTTTACCTGACCTAGGACAATCATGCACATCACCTGTTAGCCTAAAGCGCCTGACATGCTCATGCACTGCGTTGCGACAACAGTTAAATGTCCTGCTAACGCCAAGGGCAGATACGCCAGTTTGAAGCATACGGACAGCCTGATTTCTTTCGGTCTCTGATAAACTTGGCATTTTGGTACCATCAAATGTCAATGGTGATTTAAACTGTGTAATCACTTGGTGAATGTATAGCACTTTTGTTCACATTCTATTGCGTTCCATTTATTGAGCACGGGGTGTCACATGCGAAAGTGGCTATTTGAAAATTTCCCAATTTCGGTTAGTATCAAGCTAGCTAGAGTTTACACACATATTGTGTATCGAAAATCTACGGATATGAGATAAATATGTTTTTATTAGATTGGATTTTGTATTTGTAACATGATATACAATATGTCAGCAACAAAATTAATGCTGAAGTTTTGGATATTCTATTATTCACTGCAAATGATTATAGCTGGTATATGAGGTCAGCATTGCTTTCTTGACCCCCATATTTCAACGTCAACATTCTTGAAATAGACATTAAAATATTACCATTTACGGAGGTTGAGATAAATTTATTTACTTAATTTTAAAAGAAACATGCACCTATTGTTGATAAAAAAGTGACTGACAACCACTGAACATAGAAAATACTAAATTAAGCATTTTCGGGGCCGTCCGGGTTTGGTGGTTGTCAGGTTTTGGTGGTCCCCAACCAGTAGTGAGGTAACTTTTTCATGTCATATGAGATATTGTTATCATTGTTTCATTGTAGTGTAATCAACATACTCAGAAAAATCTCTTTTTATCAGAAAAGTAGCACGTAGATAAACAATGATGAAATTAGAAACTAGATCATGGTTTCCCAAAAAACTATTTTTAGAAATATTATTCAGGTGTCATATTGATAAGTTTTGTTATTGCATCTGCTTTTAATACAGCTGTCACAGTTTTGCAGAGTTATTACAAATACTCTAAGGTTTATAATTATTTTTCAAGGAAGTGGAGCCTCATAGAATATTTCAAACAAGACCAGTTTGGTATTTTCCTGAAATCTAAAAATAGTAAATTTTGTGGTGAAATCAAATAAGGAAACCCAATAAAATTCTATTTTTATATCATGGCTAATTTTTTTTTTTAATAATGTAAAAGGAGAACAAAGCTTTTGATTTCTTTATAGAGCAAACCAATCCATAATTTTCATATGACTAATTAATTTTAAATCAAATATTCATTTGCTGAACAAAAAAATATTCTTATTAAACAGATGTTGATCACATGTGTAAAGAAGTGAAAGAGGAAGAAATAGACCTTGAAGGAAAAAGATTTACTGTGAAATATCAGACATCTGTTGCATGTGAACTGCCAGAGAGGTGGGAACATTATCAGGTAAATTCCTTTGAAATATCAGTTGTACCTGCGTCCAAGCTTGTCTCTAAATAATTGCCTATTTAATAATGATGCCCACTGCTGCTGCAGTTACTAATAGATATCATATGGTAAAGATAATGTAGACCACCTATCCAAGACAACCTGTGATTCCATTTGTTAAGGTCTCAGTAATAGCTTTAAGTGTATTGTAACTAGTATCTTAAGGGTTTATCTTCTCAGAATTTGTGTAATTAACTTGCCCTACATTATATTGAAAAACTGTCTGTACTTTATTTAAGGGGCTTTAATATCAAACAGTAGATACATAAAAATTATGTAATTATGACTGGTACATTAACCTTTTCCGTACTTTTAAGGGGCTATAATCATCACCTTAATGCAATAACTGTTTAACTCCTATTCAATTTAGAAGACTTAACCTAGGGTGATATAATATTGAACAGTCCACAGTAGATTAACTAGGGCTGTCATTCAATATGGCAATATTGATATGTCATCGATATCCATCATCCGATACAATATCGATTATGACGATACACACTTTCAAATATCCCTACAATCTAAAATTTATGTATTTCTTGTTAACAACTTTAACTCCATTTTCAAATGTCAGTGACAAAAAAAACAACAACAACAACAACACAACTCTTACTTTTGTTAGTTTGTAGTATTTGCAATGTCTGTGTCTATACAAGCATGCATAACACCATGATCCCAATTTATAACACATATTTAAATGTTTCTCATTGTTTCTACTGTCAGAGTTGATATATCGATATATATCATCAATATTTGTCTGTTGATATATCAATACATCGATTCCATCAATGACAGCCATAAGTTTAACACTTTCAATTCAATACTTGTATAGATTAAAACTGTGTCATCTACTAGAAATTGTGAGGTAATTGATCTTTCTTGTTGATCACGGGGGGGGGGGGGGGGGGGGTGGGGGGGAAAAACATAATATTCTTCTACTTTTTTATTTATATTACTATGAGCAAACAAATAATCAGAGTTTCTAAGTATTATTATGGGATAATTTGCTTGTTCTGAACTTCACTGGCTATGACCCCAGCTGAATAAAGGCTGTTTTTCATATATCCTAAAATAGGTATATTTCCCCTAAAAATGCAGTGATCTTTCTGTATCAGTTAATTAAGGGATTTTAAATTGTGGTTTCTTTTAATCTCTAACATTGAATATCATTTGACATACTGAAAACATATGGAAAAAATTCAGCTTTCTGAGCTTTGTATAAAAACAAATTTAAGTTGATCAATAACTAGATAATAGTACATTGTGAAGTTCTATTTGTGATATTGAACAGCATATAAAATACAAATCTATATATAGAAACATAGCATAGACACTGATTAAGCTATAAGTTAACCTTGATAAAATCTATGATCAATAAATCCAATCTTATGATTCAGTTATTAGCATTTTTCTTTTGTCAAATTTTGATGTTATAAAAAAAAAGTATAAAAAAAATCTGGCAATTCAGACTTGAGAGATCCATGGAGAAAGGCTTTTAAAACTCAAATGAAGACTATGATGGTCCTAGGAGTCCTAATAAGGAATTATAAAAAACAATCAGGCCTTTATAAACTCCTAATTACAAAGGACTAAGTTATCTCATAGTTAGCACTAAGAAACTCCAAATTTGTCTTAAAACTACTGATTAGGGTATAATCACTTCATATTTGGGCTAATTAACTCAAAATTACAACTTGAAAAAACTATCAATTTTAATAGATTAAATCTAATTAACATCACAATATCCAGTAAATGATACAGTTGGTTTCAATACAATGAATATGTGTCCAACTGGTCCAACTCTATACTTTGGGTAAAGGCTACTAATTATTGTAGCATCTAAGAGATGATGACCCAGAATATGTTTATTGTATACAACTAGTAGTTTGTGTAATCTAAACAGGCTGTGCATTGCTAGGTGTAGAATTTTTATACTGAAATCCCTTACATTATTACAAAAAATGTAATAAAATATTTTTCTTTGGATATTTAAAAGTCTAGTGATGTAAACATTATTATTGTATGTAGTTGGAAAACTGTTGTTTGTAATTCATATAGGTATTTTATATGCAGATTTTATTGATCATTTGTCATTAATTACAGTTTTGAATGTGTGTACATTACATGTACATGTACATCTATATTTAGATACAAGAACAAGGTAGTAAGCAAGACCCACAGCATACAGGAGGCCCAGAACCACCAAAATTACAACAGATACCAGTACCAGGTCATCAAAATTCACAACAGTATGCTTGGCCTTCTGGCCCCTATGGAGCAGTGTCAGGATTTTATCATAATATTCCTGGTAGTGGGGATCCAAATATGAATCAAGGTGGTATGCAGGGTCATTTTCCAGGTCAACAACCTATGCCTGGTAATGAGCAACAGCAAGGTCATGGTCCACAACAAGGTCATGCACCACATGGTCCTCAACAAGGTCATGCACCACATCCTGGTCAAGGTCATGATCCACTGAGAGGTCAAGGTCATGGTCAAGGGATGAGATTTCCATTTGGACCTGGTGGACCTGGACAGATGCCTCATGGTTTTCCTCCTGGGTATCCAATGTTTCGCATGCCAACTCCGGATCAAAATAATCCCAAGGTGGACATAATATGCCTTTTATGCCAGGATTCCTATGATGTTTGACCCTCAGTCAGGACAGTATTTCCAAGCTCCAGGATTTCCAGGAATGCAACTGCCTCCAGAATCACATAGACATTCACCAGGAAATCAGCGCGGACCTCCTCCACCATACAATGGACAACAATCAACAGAGGTCAAGTCACCCAGAGGTGACCATAATGATGGTAAATGATTTTGATATTTTCAGCACTTTTATCTTGTTATTTGAGTTTCATCTTAAAATCATTTAAAGAAAGTAATATTTTGCTTGAAGTTGACAATTTTGGTAAAATAACTAAAGTAAAGCAACTTGAGTATGATGACAGGTTGCCAATGTATTTTCAATTCTGGCCTTTCAAGTACCAACTGGGCTTTTGGATAAAACATGATCACAATGTACATGTATAACATTCAATAATTCTATGTAGAAGAAAATGTGAATGTTCTGTTGAATTTATTTAAATTTCTTCCAGGTGAAGGAAGTCAGGCTGTAGCAGACCAGGATTTTGAGTATGAAAAAATTCAGGCTAAACGTAACAGAGAACAACAGTCCATGAATAATGAAGGTGACTACAAGATATTTTTTCTAAAATATGTTTCATAATGCTGATCTAATATCTAATTGACACGCCCTGCATTGAATTTAGTAATACTGTAGGAATTTTAACATCACAATACTTAAAGACTTAGGTCTACTTTGAATTATGTACATTGTTTGCTCTGATCATTTTTGGTTGACCTGTGTACGGTAATGTAAATTTGTATGTTAAGGGGACTCCACTGAGGTTATTTTACTTTTCATTAAATAAATGTTTTATTTGATGTAGGTCTAGACCAAAAACAGTTGTGCAAAATTTCAGATCATTTGCTCACTCCATTTTTCAAAATAATAATTCAAATTGTTAAAAATGACCCTAAATCAGGCTAAGAAAAAGTTCTAGTACAGTCCGTCAGTCCACAGTCCCTGGGGACCATTGTGTGCTAGAAAGGTCCATAGATAAATGTTATATCAATATAAAACTATATGTTTGAAGTTTTCAAAAAGTTATGCTACATATGTGAAATCATGGTATGTTTTGAGAAATCCAAGATGGCCTCCAAGATTGCACAACAATATGATTTTCAATATATATCTAATTATATTTCTTAACTAACTTGGCATATCTTTCTGTTTTAAGTGCCCCAGCTGATTTATGTAATAAATTCAAATTTGATTATTTTAAACCTCAATGCCCTTTAATGCCATTCATTGAAAATAATGATTCTTTATTATTTGTTTCCCTAGGTTTTTTGCTCACTTAAATAATGATTAACTGGACAAATGCCGTTTTGGTTTAAGAGTGCCGCTTATTAACATGTTAGTTTGACCTAATTTGATTTACATCATTGACAAAATTTTGATAGCTGTGTGCAGTTTGATTATGAAAATGCAAAATTAAAGATAAAATAAATAAATGAATTAACTCCTATAAATAAATGACTGTCTATATTAAAACAGTTTGCCAGAAAATTAAGTTCTGCTGTACCCTACATTACCATATTCTAATTGAATTTATTACATGTATTTCAGAAGAGGAACCAGCAGACCCCGAGCCTGAAAACAGGGAACCATCTGAACCAGAAACGCCCGAGGAGAACCAAACAAAAATAGTTGTAAGCAATCTACCATCAACAGCCCATGATGAATACTTACAGATGTTTTTTGAGAATAAACGGAAGTTCAAAGGATGTGATGTTTATAGTGTTGAAATGGATGAAGACGGGACATCAGCCATTATTGAGTTTGAGACACCAGAGGGTAAATAATTTCTAGTATTTATTCCTTTGAAAATTTAATATTGAATACATCCAGGTGTTGGATTAAGCCAATTTTAAAAGATCGAGGTCAGAAAAATATCTTGAGCATTTTATTGATGTATTAATAAAATGAATAAATATTTATAATATCTCTCACCATATTTCCCTCTACTCATCTGCCCCCATGTGCACCCCCTCCCCATACCTTCTCATAACTTATGAATTAAGGGCTATCATCACATATCATATTTTGATGCATTATAGATGATTTTAGCGGATTGATAAACTTAATTATCACATAAACCGCCGCGCAGGAGTGTAATAAAGCCATTTAATAAAAACGATATTACACTAGTGTAATAACACTTTGACGTGACGTCATTTGCGCTATATAGAAACATAGCGTTAAAGCGCGCTAATGTTAGCGTTACGCTATAGACGCGTCATTGAAAAATTACTCATTTTAACAGTTTACTGTTCTTATTTTATATATGTGATAAATAGAATATTATATTCGTGTAGATTCAGTACTAAATTTATCGAACTCGTTGAATAAAACAATATTATGCTCGCCAGTATTTAGTATTAAACTACACTCATTCAATATCCTCTATTTACTTTAAGAGTACAGTTGACATTATTTTGAAATCTTTCTAAAAGCATGAATCTGAACATACGCTTTTTTAAAGCAAATAAAAATAATTCTTCTATTTAAGTGATGTGGACCTAGGCATTTAAATACTTTCTAGTTTTGTGCCATATTTTTGCAATATAAGTGAATTTCAAGAATATATAAAAAGATAATAAGTAAAAACCAAAAAATGGATGACAATTTAAGATATTTCCACAGTGATCTTATAAGAATTTTTTCCCTTCTATAGCTGTAGATATTGTCCTGAGCAAATGTCCACTAAAGATGATGGGACGAGAAGTTGAAATATCAAAGTTCGAGCCACCTCCACCGGTTTTATTATGCACCGTAGAAGTGACCGGACCGTGTAGTTTGGTAAGCGAAGATCATCTTGAGATGCTAGAAATGTACTTTGAAAATTCAAAACGATCCGGAGGTGGTGACGTTGTTGATATTGAGTTTGATACAGTAAATAACATGGTCCTTGTCACATTTGAAAGTGAAGACGGTAACTATATACAATATTTACAACAGTTATACAAAATTTTAAATTTGGTCTGTATTAATAAATATTTCAATATATGTTTCTATTACTGATACAGTAAGATGGAATGCGTGTATTTAATTTGATTTTCTTAATATTGATATATATCATTTGTCAGTTTTGTAAAACTTAGCACACAGTAATCTTTTGAATGTTATTTGCTCCATATTTTCCTTCTCTTGATACAGAACCTGATTTGTGTGCAAATCTGTTTAACATTTAGTCAATACGCAGCTGAATTTTAAGAAATTTGGATAAAATTTAGACATTAAGTTGGCAATATTTTTAGCTGACATTTTTTTTTTTCCAACATGCAAAGAGTTAAAAAATGATTATGATGATATAATCATGGCTTGTAATCTTCTTCACCCATCTAGTTGCACAGAAGGTTGCAGAGAAAGGAAGGCATGTTATAAAGAATGAGAAACTCAATGTTAAAGTGCACATTCCGTCCAAAAAGTCTAAAAAACCAGATGACGTGGAAGAGGAAAAGCAAGAGGAGGAGGAGGAAGAGACTAAGCCATCTAATACAATCAAAGTAAAAGGCATTAACAAATCTGCATCGAGAGATACAGTCGAGTTTTATTTTGAGAATTCCCGGCGATCAGGAGGAGGTGAAATAGAGACCATTAAAAGTGATGACGAGGATGAAGATGTCCTTTATATCACGTTTAAATCAACCGAGGGTAATACTTTTTAAAAGATTATTTTTAAGCATCATCCTCACCAGGGCTTTTTGAATGCTAATGAGAGTTTGTCACTGAGGTCTGAATTTATTTCATATGGTTGCACGCGCACCCTATGTAGTACAGTGGAGCCTTGCTAATCCGAACCCTTCTAATCCGGAATCCATTCTTATCCGAACGAAGTGTCCGATCCCGATTTTATTCGTTCTATTTTCAATAGTAAAAAACCTTTCGGATCCGGAACCTGTCTTCTCCGAATTCCGGACGATTTTTTCGATTTTTGTTCTTATTTTACTCTAAAATTTACCTCTCGGATCCGAACAGAGTTTGCCAAATGTCATACCTTCATTCAAAATAACAAATAATCGCACATCTTGCAGGTGTAAACATACACCAAACTGATGTGTTATTTCACTTGATTAATGGGTGAAACGTATGATCTGCGAAGGTGTGAAAATTACACTTAGCTTGCCTTCATATCTTCTATAATTGCTAAATTGATTGTTTTTCGTCACCTTCAATAAATATTTTGATATAATGCAATAAAGATATCTTTTAATCCTTTGTAATGGATTCAATGATACGTGATTAAGCAATAAAAATAATAAAAAATGTCAGTGAATTCGGATAGTCGCTGAATCGGATAAGAGTAAACAACAATTGACAAATGCTGGTACGAATATTTGATTATGCCTCCGCCTCCTGTTTTACATCGTAGGTGAACTTACCCTTGAGGACATAATATTTTTTTGCTTATTTATTTATTTTCATTTCTTTATTTTTGTATTCACATGTATTAGAATGAACGATAAGAGACTGCAAAAATAAAATATCTAAATTGCAATTTCAAATGCATTCCCGTTTTCTTTCCCTAAACTATTTTGCAAATACATGTAACATGAAAAAACATGTAAAAGAACCTTCTAATTCGGTAACCTTTCTAATCCGGAAACCTCTTTAATCCGAACTTTTCTTCTGGTCCGGACGAGTTCGGATTAGACAGGTTCCACTGTAATGCATTTTCTCTTCCATGAAGATATCAGTTTTTACTAGTAAAAATATCAGTTTTCATGAAGATATCATTTTTCAAAAGTGAAGATATCAGTTTTCATGAGTAAAGATATCTTTTTTGTCACGAATGAAGATATCAGTTTTCATATGTGACGATGTCAGTTTTGATGGGTGAAGGTATCAATTTTCAAAAGTGATGATATCATTTTTCCCTAGTGAATATAGCCGTTTTCACACATATTGTGAAAGTCACAATTATTTGATTCAAAAAGCTGATATATTCTATCCATATCAGATGTTGATTTGAAGTTATTAAAACGTCAATAATAATATTGCAAGGAGTTTGTCAAAATTGATATTTTACTTTATCTCTCACAGTATTTAGCACTTCAAGCAATGGCCCTGTATTGCTGAAGCGTCCTAATTGTATTCTGTGATGAAACAATTTATAAGCATCATGTTCAAACTAGAATTGGTAGATTAAATGATTCAAATGTAATCATTATTATAAAACTGAACTTTGACTTTATTCAAAACGGGTATTTATTGCTTATTTACTTTTTCAGTGGCTGAAAGTGTATTGGAGAGAACTCACAAACTGGAAGGAAAATCATTAAATGTTTCCCTGTATGTGCCCCCTGTAGCACCTCCATCGTACGACAATAAAATTCTGCTTAAAGGATTGCAAGCCAGTACAACTCAAGATTGTTTGTTCAACTTTATCGAGGCGAAATCTGGATGTTTGCCAGAAACAATGGACTATCATTCTGAACAAGAGGATGTTGCTATGGTTACCTTTAGTGAAACACCAGGTATGAAAACTATGAGTTTCAGATATTTGAGAAAATATTTATTTGTTCAAATTACTCTTAACCTGCTGATTTTCCTAAATAGACTTGTCCAACTTGCAAAGTTGGAACTGTCCGTTTTCTATTTTGGGCATATCAAGATAAAAATTCACAGAAATCCAGCCATAATATAGAGCCTGGTGAGAATGAATGGATGTGCAGACTGTCCTGGCTCTATACTGGTGGCAAAGGCTGAAATACTTTTTGATGATTTTTTAATGTGTGGAAGCTTAAACAAGAATAACAAATTGCTAGACAATACAGTTCTGACCTTCTGTATATAAATGAAAAGTACCGACCGGGTAATTTGTACACATCACGTTTAATTATTTATGTTTATTTTACTTATTTATCTTTCTTGTAGACTTTAAAAAATTGGAGAGTGCCTTTGATAAATATAAACTGGAAGGAGCGTCACTGAAGATATGTCCTGTACCAATATCAAACTGTATTATTGTGGCAAATCTGGCCTCTGAAGTCACCAAAGACACCATTGAGTTTTACTTTGAAAACAAAAGAAAGAGTGGTGGTGGACAAGTTGATAAAGTTGTGATGAATGAGGATGACACGTGTCTTGTATACTTTTCTGATTACATGGGTAAGTATTTCTATACAGTTATAGTTTCAATGTCACAAATTTCTTATTTCTATTCAGATTCAGTCTGTAAAATTAGTTATTTACCTTTTACTTAAGTCATTGATTCTTTAAAATTACTAGATCTAAGGCTTCATTTTGCTTTTTTTAAATGTACATTGCAAACTCTGCTGAGTGACCCTTTTTAGAGCAATGACAGACTTCATAACAAATTCAACCTCTGTAAAGAAACACATCATAGTAATACTCAGTCTTTATCTTCCAAAAGGTGTTGTTAAAGCTGCATGCCTCCAGATGAGCATAAATATTTCAATAAAATCAAACTTGAGAAAAATGTGCTAAGATTTTAGGAAATGCAAAAATATTCAAGATTCAAGTAATATTTTACATGTTTTTGGCGATTAATGACTGATTTTTCAGTATTTATAACTATATTTCTACTCCGTTACTAACGCAGTAGGGCTATTTTTGCATATTTTGTCCTATATTTAGCTCACCTGTCACAAAGTGACAGGGTGAGCTTTTGTGATGGCTTTTCGTCCGTCCGTAAACTTTTACTTTAAATGACATCTCCTTATAAACCACTAAGCCAATTTCATCCAAACTACACAGGAATGTTCCTTTGGTGGTCACCTTTAAAAATTGTTCAAAGAATTTAATTCCATGCAGAACTCTGGTTGCCATGGCAACCAAAAGAAAAATCTTTAAATATCTTCTTTTAAAAAACCCTAAGAGCTAGAGCTTAGATATTTGGCATGAAACATATTCTAGTGAGTGTCTACCAAGTGTATTTAAATAAAAGCCCTTGGGTCAAAATTGGCCCCGCCCCAGGGGATCATTGATTTTCCCTATATGCATATAGTAAAAACTGTTAAAGAACCCAAAGAGCTAGAGCTAAGATATTTAGCATGAAACATCTTCTAATCAGTGTCTACCAAGTTTGTTAAAATAAAAGCCCTGGGGTCAAAATTGGCCCCGCCCCAGGGGGTCATTGATTTTCCCTATATGCATATAGTAAAAACTTAAAAATCTTCTTTTAATGAACTCAAAGAGCTAGAGCAAAGATATTTAGCATGAAACATGTTCTATTTGGTGTCTACCAAGTTTGTTCAAATAAAAGCCCTGGGGTCAAAATTGGCCTTGCCCCGGGGTCATTGATTTTCCTTATATGTATATAGTAAAAACTTCTTGGAAAAAACCCAAATAGCTAGAGTTTAAATATTAAGCATGAAACACCTTCTAGTGAGTGTCTACAAAGTTTGTTCAAATAAATGCTCTTGGATCAAAATAGGCCCGCCCCGGGGGTTAGTGGTTTTTCTTATATGTGTATAGCAAAAACTTAAAAATCTTCTTTGAAAAACCCAAATTGCTAGAGTTTAAATATTAAGCATGAAACATCTTCTAGTGAGTGTCTAGAAACTTTGTTCAAATAAAAAGCCCTGGGGTCAAAACTGGCCCCGCCCCAGGGGTGTCATTGTTTTTAACTATATGTGTATAGTAAAAACTTTAAAAAATCTTCTTTTAAAAAACCCAATGAGCTAGAGCTTAAATGTTTAGCATGAAACATATTCTTATGGGTGTCTACCAAGTGTGTTCAAATAAAAGCCTTGGGTTAAAATTGGCCCTGCCGGGGGGGGGGGGCGGAGGAGGGAGTTGGGTGGGGGGGTGAAGGCAGGGCCTATATACATTTGAGCGACCTCAGGGCCATTATGGCCCTCTTGTTAGTAGTTTAGGTGGGTTGTAAGTGCCATTTATAATGTGTAAATTGCTTCCGTTTGGTTAATTCACTAAATAACACTTTTAAATACATTTTCAAAATTTTCATGAAAATTAGCATGAATCTGGAGGCGGGCTGCTTTAAGCAGATGTTGTTCTGTACTTTTTCCATGACATAGAGCTTTTTTCAACAATTATATTCCAGTGATTGATGACGTGTTAGAAAAAGAACATACGCTCAGTAAACAGCTGCTTGATGTAAAGAGATATCAGGAATGCCTTGGTCGTCCTGAGGGAGAAGTAGCAGAAAGAGTATTACGCATTCCTGAAGACATTGTTCTTAAAAATGTTGATGCCCAGAAATTAAAGTTTTTGAAACATTCCAAAGTTAATCGTATGGGAATAGAAAAACAACTTGACTCTTGTTATGCTACGATTGTTTGGCCAGAAGATGGTGGAGAAGTTATTATAAAATGCACATTGACAAATGAGATCAAAGACTGCTTCAAATTAATAAAAACATGGAAAAACACAGCAGTGGAAAACTTTGAAGACTTTATGAAACTCATCATAGTAAAAAAGGTGCAGATACTGCAGGATATATGGGGAAAAGTGATTGAGGAACTACAAAAGTTCAATATAGAAAACCCTGAAGCAGTTGCTATATTTGTTGATAAGAATGAAAGTGTTATAACAGTGGTCGGAAATAAGAATGTTGCTGAAGATCTTTCAACAAAGATTGAAAATATGACAAGAGAAGTTATGGCAGAAGTAGAAAAAGAGCGTGAAAAAATAAAAGAAACCATCACAACGTTGAAAAATATTGAAACTAGAATGCTTTTAGCTGATAAATTTCCCACAGACGTGGAAAAACAGTTCCCAGACCTGAAAGTTAAGATAAATCAGAACAAAAATGAAATTGTCTTTGAAGGGCCACTAGGGCAGGTTCGAGATGCTAAATTGAAGATGTATGAATTGAAGACGCGTTTTGCTGTAGATCGCTCTGAGAAAATATCAGAACTTGCCGCAGGATTGCTTATACTGAAACAGACCAAAGAACATGTGGTAAAAAAGCTTAAAGCTTCTCGTGTCACAGCAGTTTGGGACACAGTTGACGGATATTTAGAAGTTTACTGCACATCCCAAGATCAGATCCAGCTTTGTGTCAATGTCATTCGATCATGTATTATAGAACATACCGTAGCCTTAAAAAAAGCTGCCAAAACTGTGGTTAATTCTGAAAAGTGGCAAACTAAAGTTGATGAATTGCATGGATACCATGCAGGAAAATGTTTTATAAAAGTTTCTGATGATTCTTGTAAAGTTCAGATTTGTGCAACAGACGACATAGCCAATGAAATTTTAGATAATGTTAAAATTTTCCTACGTCAAAACACAGTCGTTGAAGCCAAAGTTCCGTGCACAAAAAATGTCCATCGTCTGATTGAGAGGCATCACAAAAATGAAATTTCCAACATAGCTAAGGGTTTGACAAATTACAATGTACAGATATCTTCAGTTGCAGAATATGGGGGTTTCGAAGTTCGTGGGACAGAAGATGGCTTACATCAAGCTGTGCAACAACTTCATCAACTACTACTGAAAGTAAAACAGAAAGAACATATTATGACTAAACCTGGTTTAAGTAAGCACATGCAAACACCGAAAGGAAAAGACAACCTTAATACTATAGAGAGTATGCACCAATGTGTAGTGGCAGTGAAAGGTGATAACGATGAGGGTGAAATAACTGACAATCCGTATGATACAGTTCCTTTTGGTAGTGATGTCAAGGATAACATTGGAGTAAAAGGAGTGAAGATTGTGGCCTACAGTAAAGTGTATGATTGTAGAAATGTATATACGATGCTGGGGGATATGACAGAACTAACTGTGGATATGATAGTGAATTCAGCAGATGATAAACTTAGCTTGACTGGAGGACTAGGAAATGCTATTGTCAAGAAAGGTTGGTTTTATATTTCAATATATATTTAAGATTTTTATAGATATTCAGAAAGTGTTGTCACATATGACTTACACTTAAAGGTGAATGGAAGGTCTGTTATACCAAAACTTTAACCTTTATTGTCAGGTATTGAATACATTTTAAAGTGAATTAGGTCAATAATGGAAAATCTGTAATGCTGAAAAATTTAATGATACTACAGATAGTATTTAGTATCTTTGACAAGAACAAAAACCAAATGAATTATGTATATGAATATTGAGTGGTAAAAGATCCAATACAAAATATTGAAGAGATACATTTCTTGTGGTTTAATCAATACATGTATTTGTACACCTATGATAATTTGCCTTTTGTAGACCACTCATCTTTAAAGGTAGTTACTGTAGTTACTGTAGAGAACTAAAACATACTGTATGTTATATATTTTCCTAGAGAGTTCATTTAATAGATAGGAATAGCAAGGAGTTTAATCAAAAAGTAATTGTAGGAGATTTGCTCCCTTGTGAATAAATTTCATGTGAAAGTTTTCAGCCCAGTGTAATAAGATATTAAACAAGTTTCAATGGTGAAAGAGTGAATAAGTTGCTTAAGAATTACATTTTCCTAGTTCATTTAAATTAAATATGCCAATATGCCAATTTTAAGAAACTGTAGGACCTGCCTAAGATGTCCAACTTCGATTTTAGGTCTCCAAACATAGAAAATGTACTACTATATCATATATATATATATCTTACTAACCACAGCTGTTTTATTAAAGAAATATAGAAACAAAGTTGAGTCAGACAGTATTTGTAAAATGCTTTGTAAAAGGTCTACATGATTGCTTATTTTCCCTAAACCACAGGTGGTAAGAATATCCAAAAAGAATGTGCTGACTATATTAGAGATAATGATAGGTTAGATGACGGGGATGCATTTGTTAGTACTGCTGGATCGCTTAAGGCAAGTGCTATTGTACATGTAAGAGGGCCGGTTTGGCGAGGTGGCATGAAGCAGGAAGATGAGATGCTAACAGATGCTATATTTAAATGCCTGCAGCAGGCTACTACTAGAGATCTGACATCAGTTGCCATACCTGCCTTAAGTTGTGGCACATACGGGTGAGAATCTGTTTAATGTTATCAATTCATTACACCAGTATCCATCTACTGGTTTCTGTCTTAAGACCAACCTTTGAACTTATTTAGTTTATCATGAGAACATAGATTATATGGTTTTGTAGAAGATACTTACTATTTGTTTTATTTTATTCACAGTCAAAAATCTGTCATAGAGCTTCTTTAAACAAAAAGATCTGACTTGTTAGATTATTTATTTTCTCAATTATAATTCCCACTACATAATGTGGCATGGCTTTACTGGAATTACTTTACTGTGCATGTAATTTTTTCCCCGCCGATGGAATCGGGAGGGGGATATTGTTTTGGCGTCATTCCTCCGTCCATCCTTCTGTCAGTCCTTCCATCGGAATTTCGTTTCCGCACTACTTCCCTGCAACTAGTGGCTGGAATTCCACAAAACTTTCTGGGAACCTTCAATATCAAAAGGAAATGTGCATATCGCTAGCCGCATGGGTTCAAACCCTGACAGGGGCAAGTCGTTGTTTCCTTGAGCAAGAAACTTTACACTCATTGCTCAGTACTGGTTGGTTCCAGGAACGGATTCGAAAGTGTGTTTATAAGCTAATAGCTTCCTACACAATCGAACTAAAATAAATTCTGTATAAACCAAATGTGCATATCGTCGGCTTGTTCTGGTCCGACACTTTAACTCAAGAGTTATGGCCCTTGATTAGTTATGCAGTATGCATACAGAGTAAAAATCGTTTCCACGCTACTTCTCTGCAACTACTGGCTGGAATTCAACGTAAATTTATGGGAACCTTCAATTTCAAGAGGGGATGCGCACATCGTTGGCTTGTTCAGGTCGGACACTTTAACTCAGAGTTATGGCCCTTGATTAGTTATGCAGTATGCATACAGAGTAAAAATCGTTTCCACGCTACTTCTCTGCAACTACTGGCTGAGATTCAATGAAACTTTATGGGAACCTTCAATACCAAGGGGAGATGCGCATATCATCGCCTTGTTCCGGTCAGACACTTTAACTCAGAGTTATGGCCCTTGATTAGTTATGCAGTATGCATATAGAGTAAAAATCGTTTCCGTGCTACTTCTCTGAAACTACTGGCTGGAATTCAACGAAACTTAATGGGAACCTTCAATACCAAGAGGAGAAGCGCATATCGTAAGCCTTGTTCCGGTCAGACACTTTAACTCTAGAGTTATGGCCTTTGATTAGTTAAGCAGTATGCATATAGAGCAAAAAACATTTCCGCTCTACTTCTCTGCAACTACTGGCTGGAATTCAATTAAACTTAATGGGAACCTTCAATACCAAGAGGAGATGGGCATATCGTCACCTTGTTTGGATCAGACACTTCAACTCAGAGTTATGGCTCTTGATTAGTCATGCAGTATGCATATAGAGCAAAAATCGTTTCCACGCTACTTTTGGAATTTCGTTTCCGGAGTAGTTCTCTGCAACTGCTGGTTGGAATTCAACAAAACTTTATGGGAACTTTCAATACCAAGAGAAAATGCGCATATCATTGCCTTGTTAGGGTCAGACATTTTAACTCAGAGTTATCACCCTTGATAACTTATGCAGTATACAACCAGAGCAATAATCGTTTCCGTGCTACTTCTCTGTAACTACTGGCTGGAATTCAATGAAACTTTATGGGATACGAAGAGGTGATGTGCATAAAGTTGCCTTGTTCCGGTCAGACAGTTATAACTCAGATTTATGGCCCTTGATTAGTTATACAGTATGCATACATCTCATTGCCATTTCCAGATATTACTATTTAACACAGAGTTATGGCTCTGTTATTGCCCTGAATATTTATCAAGTTCAAAGAATATTACTGTTTATGCCATTAAAAATATATAAATAAAGCCTTATGTCTTCAGTTGGTGTGTTAGTAATAACCAATACTCGGCAGGGGATATAAATTCAACAAATTTGCTTGTTTTTTTCCTGTCATTTTACTGTTACATATTAATTATACTTTGGAAAGAAGTTACAAAAAATAATATTATCATTAAAAACTATTTTCTTATAGCAGCGTATGAATTTACATCTTCCTTCATATTGTCATCCAAAAAGATTGCAATTCATTCAAAAAAGTCATGGCATCATTTAAAGCACATGACTTTTATAAGACAGGTTTTCTAGCACCAATGTAAACAGTAGATAATCCTGTTTGATATGCTAGAAATTTTGTTACATTACTGAAGAAGTAGAATTATATTCTAGATACCCTGTGAGAAAGGCTACCACTGTAATAGTGGCAGCTGTGAAGAACTTCTTCCGTGAAGTTCAAGAAAGCACTGTGACGGATATATACTTGTGTGACATGAAGTCAAATACAGTTGAAGCATTCAATGAAGCTATGAGCAATGAATTTGGTGCAACGAATGTGAAGAAGTACATTGACAATCTGGATTCAATAAGGCAACCATCTAGGAGATTTTCAAGTGAGTGAGATTTCAAAGTTTACTGTGTAAGTGATTAAGTTATGACATAAAAGTATTGGAAAATTTCATGAATTGATTAAAATTACTGAAATATCCCCCAGCGTTTTTATCAACCAACCTGTCAATAAATTCGACCCATGCACTATTTGCTAATATTCCTGGAATTTTAAATTCACTAATTTTTTGACGGAAATATCCACTTATACAGACATTTCTTCCATTTTCTATGTAATTTGGATATAAATATAAAAGATTTTAATGCAATGAGGAAGTTGTAATGAATAGTGAGATTATGCACGTCTTTTTCTTTTCTTCCTATGTTGAAAATTCTTGTTGCTATGGCAACAAAAAGTCTGAAAATATGGCAGATTGTACACATAAACTGGATCTAGTGATAATGCGAAAAGTACTGAAAATATTTTTATGAAACTTTGAATATGGGTAGATGGCAGTCTGGAGATTATGCATGTCTTTTTCTTTTCTTCCTTTTTTGAAAAAATTGGTTGCCATGGCAACAAATAGGCTTAAAACATGGCAAATGTAACAATACTTATGATTAGTCAAAAAGAGCTGAAAATTTTTCTGAAACTTAAAATATGGATAAATGGTAGTATGGATATTATACACATCATTTTAATCTTGACGATAGGGAGTATATTGAGAGCTATCATACTTAACAAACGTCAACCTAGTCAAGATTTCTGATTCTAGTTTTTCGGCTTTTTCACTATAAGTTCTTAATTTCTTAAGGTATTTATTTCAAACTTCAAATATAACTTTCTAGTCATCAACAACATCATATGTTACAAAGTTTACAACTCTAGCACAAAAATTATCATAATTGCCTCCTTTGAATTTAGAATTTTCATGAATTTTTTTTTTTTTAAACTTCTTTATTGCTTAATGTATCTTCTTTGAACTTCATATATATGTTTCTTATTATCACTCAAATCATTTGTGAGAAGGTTCAATACTCTTGCAAGACTATTTCCAGAATTATGTCCCCCTTGAACTTAGATTTTTTTTTCGAGAAATTGGTATGTTTTACTCCAACTTCTTCATTACATAATAGGATTTACTTCAAATTCCCACATCATAATAGTATGACAAGGTTTATAAATCTAGCATCCATAATTCCAGAATTATCTCCTCCTTAAACTTTGAATTTTTCCTATTCATTCTTTTAACTTTCTATTACTTCAAATTCAAAATAAACATTCATTATCAACAGCTTCATTACTAATTGTTCTTTGTTAACACTACATCATGTGTGACGTCTTGCATCTTTATTTCAAGAGTTATCTCCTCTTTATAAGAATTTCGCTTCTAAAAATGTTATATTTTGGTAACGGGGATGTTTCAAAAATTTACTTTAGAGTGTCCTTTAGTCCGTCTGTCTGTTCATAAAAACTGTTTTTTGTAATCACTTATAAAGAACTTTTCCAACAAATTTACTTAAGATAGACAAAAATTGAAACACTAGTGAATGGCCAATGGCCCTTCAGAATGTTGCTGGGGTTCTAACCTGTAGGGGACTTATGGATTGCTTGCAAATTATACTATGACAATTGTTTGTTTACATGGTTGTAGGTGCTGTTTGAAGTGTGAAAAATATATTCTTTTGTTCATTTCACAATATTTTACTTTTTAATGCATTTTTCTAAATTTTCATGAAAATTTAAGCACGAATCTTGAGGTGTGCCGCTTTAAAACTATTGTTACTGTGTTATATCTTGAATGTTTGTTTTGTGACTAGCAGGAGCTGACTCGGATGATGAAAATCCCTATATTAAACCATATATATTGGACACAGACCAAGAGGATGATGACTACTACCAAAGCTCAAGTAATTTGGCGCCACCTAGTGGTAATTATATTGGATTTAACTCACTATAGTGTTGGAGCAGACCCTCTCAACGCTTGCAGAAATAATAATCACAACTTAGAAAAATATTACTTTTTAGCTCACCTGTCACAAAGTGACAGGGTGAGCTTTTGTGATCGCTTTTCGTCCGGCGTCCGTCCGGCGTCCGTCCGTCCGTAAACTTTTACTTTAAATGACATCACCTCATAAACCACTAAGCCAATTTCATCCAAACTTCACAGGAATGTTCCTTTGATGGTCACCTTTAAAAATTGTTCAAAGAATTTAATTCCATGCAGAACTCTGGTTGCCATGGCAACTGAAAGAAAAAACTTTAAATATCTTCTTTTAAAAAACCATAAGAGCTAGAGCTTAGATATTTGGCATAAAACATCTTCTGGTGAGAGTCTACCAAGTTTGTTCAAATAAAAGCCCTGGGGTCAAAATTGGCTCCGCCGCGGGGGTCATTGATTTTCCCTATATGCATATAGTAAAAATTTAAAAAATCTTCTTTTAAAGAACTCAAAGAGCTATGG
The DNA here is from genome assembly GCF_026571515.1 of Ruditapes philippinarum. Classification (NCBI taxonomy): domain Eukaryota; kingdom Metazoa; phylum Mollusca; class Bivalvia; order Venerida; family Veneridae; genus Ruditapes; species Ruditapes philippinarum. Next base: position 199,105 of record NW_026851864.1, on the reverse strand, counting down.
CTAAGATATTTAGCATCAAACATGTTCTAATAGGTGTCTACCAAGTTTGTTCAAATAAAAGCCCTGGGGTCAAAATTGGCACCGCCCCGGGGGTCATTGATTTTCCTTATATGTGTATAGCAAAAACTTAAAAAATCTTCTTTGAAAAAACCGAAATAGCTAGAGTTAAGATATTAAGCATGAAACATCTTTTAGTGAGTGTCTACAAAGTTTGTTCAAATAACAGACCTGGGGTCAAAATTGGCCCCGCCCCCGGGGTCATTGGTTTTCTTTATATGTGTATAGCAAAAACTTAAAATCTTCTTTGAAAAAACCCAAATAGCTAGAGTTTAGATATTAAGCATGAAACATCTTCTAGTGAGTGTCTACAAAGTTTGTTCAAATAAAAGCCCTGGGGTCAAAACTGGCCCGGCGCCAGTGGTGTCATTGTTTTTAACTATATAAGTATAGTAAAAACTTAAAAAAAATCTTCTTTTAAAAAGCCCATTGTGCTAGAGCTTAGATGTTTAGCATGAAACATCTTCTTATGGGTGTCTATCAAGTTTGTGCAAAATCAAAGCCCTTGGGTTAAATTGGCCCTGCAACGTTGGGGGGGAGGTGGGGTTGGTTGGGGGGGGGGCCTATATACAGGTGAGCGACCTCAGGGCCATCATGGCCCTCTTGTTTTAGCTAATTCTTGAATTTTTCTTTAATTATCATATATCAATTGGTGTGAAGAGATAGATAATTAATAAGATGTTGTGAAGTGTATATGGGCCATTTTAAATGCAAGATTTTAGCATTTAGTAGTTCAAGCGACTTTTCTGGTATATACCGGAATATGGTATTTAGTGTTGTGCTCCAACACTTTTTAGTCCTCACTCAATAATTTTGTATATGCTTATAAAACCTTAATTTGTTGACTTAATGTAATAGATTTACTCTGTTTTGAATTTGGAACTAACCTTAATTACTTGACTTTTTGTGTAATACATTTACTGTTTTTAATTTGGAACTAACCTAAATGTCTTGAATTTGTGTAATAGATTTGCTGTGTTTTAATTTGGTACTAACCTTTATTTCTTGAATTTATTTAATGGATCTTTTGAATATGGATCGTAAGGGATGCAAAAGTTGAGCTACCAACAGTATAGAGCCTGATCAGTACACTTTCAATAGTTCAGGAAGAAATTGACGACCGGAAAATATTTCAAATTATAACCTTCAAGATTTTTAATTGTTTTGGTCACTATACAACATGCTTATTAATAAGTCAAATAGGTGGTTTTAAAAAATATACATGCATGTATTATTTATTTACCCTGTGTACTTACAGTTACTTTGGTTACTTTCAGGAAAAGCACCACCTTTGCCAAAGGGTAGACCACCACAAAAAACAACTAAAATAGGAAATATTTCCGTATCTGTGGTAAAGGGAGAAATTGCGAAACAAAAAGTAATTAAACTTTTGTTTATTTCGTTTAATGCATGTACATGTGTAATAACCACAATTGTGGCTAGCCTGAGTCCCTTATTGTTATGAAGTTTTTTGTGACCGCTTGATAGAAGTAAGTCTACTCTATGGGCCTGATTCAATATTTTCTCATATCTGCACAATTTCATTATGATTTGATGTAGAGCAAACTTGAACTGAGCCTATACATTCTGTAGGTTTCTCACAAAGAGCTTTGCCCACAAACCAGAGTGACCTATATAGGCATATATTATTAGTTATAAAGATTTTTGACAGGTTATATGGCCCTATATAAACAGTTATTTATAAATATAACCCGAGCTGCTCGGCGAGGGTTTTATTGAGAAAAAAAACAACGTTATATAGAGCCATATAACCTGTCAGAAATATTTATAAAGAATTTATAATACAGCAAGCACCATTTTTAGAGGGATAAAGCGAGATTTCTTTATAAAACGACAGCAGTCGTGTATTTAAAACTATATAAAGGCCTCGATTAACCAACGAAAAGCGACATTACAAACGTGCAGTATTATTTTTTGCTTTCTAAAGATGGTTTGTAAATTTTATTTTTTCATTTTACTTGATTCTTCACAAGACTTTATCAGTAGTAGGAATTTGTTCTTGCAAGCAATAACCTGAATTAAAAAAGAACAACACAAAAAAACAAAATTCTTGTCATAAAGTGTATAAAGCTTTATATCTGCTGTCTGTATGTAAAAAAATATTTTATTTTACTTTTAACGAAGAAAAATGCCCAAAAAACTTGTAATTGATAGAAATAAGTTTGTAAAGCAAAATGGTTCATGCATGAAATTGTTGCTGAATGGTAAAAACTACTTAAAATAGCAACATTAGAATTTGTTCTGGAACATATTCTGTTTACATACAATATTCATGTGTATTAAATAACAGAGACCTAATATGTTACAACTGTTTTCGAGAATCAGGTATTTTTCAAGAACTTGCGACCATTGGTTCTTTTTTAAGTTTCTAGAGTAAATTTAAGAACTTGTTGGGGTGGAAGAAAAAATGTTTTTGTTTCAAAAGTAAAGTCTAGTTGAAAATTGATGTTGATTTAAAAAGCACTTCTATCCTTAAAGGTTGATGTAATAGTGAACACTACGGCTAAAAATTTGGATTTGAAGAATGGCGCTGTTTCTGCCTCCTTATTGAAAACAGGTGGTATGGAACTGCAGCAAGAAGTGACCAAAAAGTATCCCAATGGTATAAAGGATGGTGAAATAGCTGTAACTTCTGGTCAGAGTCTTAGGTGTGATATTGTTGTACATAGTTCTTTGGCAAACTGGGACGGGAAAAAAGATGCTCAATGTAAACAGGTATGCCTGTTAAAGGGTTTGTTTCTTTTTGCTTGAAAGAACTTGTGAACCGTTTTTGTTTTGTTTTGTTTTTTTATCAGATGGTTAAAAACAAAATTATTCCCTTCAGAAGGACATCCAGAAGTCTTTCATCTTAGAAAATAATCTCAAGTTAACTCATTGGCACACTTGAAATACAAGAGGTTCTGAATAAAGTTCTACATAAAAGTCAAAATAGCATGGCTATGAAAATTTTTAGGAAAATTTTTTTAAAACTTTCAAATTATGTCAAACTGTCAATGTACAAATTCATGCGAAGAATAATTGGGTGCACGGACATAATCCCCTTTGGACAAAATCCCCTTCATGTATTTTTGTATATCTGGACATAATCCCCTCCATGGGTGGACATAATCCCCTTCATGTGTGAAATTTTGAAGTGGACAAAATCCCCTTATACAATCAATAAAACAATTATTGGCTAATAAAAATGTTTTTCATACAAAAAAATTAATTAAAGAAATTGCCTAATGAAAAATGTGTTATGCAGTTGATAATTTACCTTAATTTTAATGAAAGCTTCTAAACTAAATAAAGGTTAACTATTGATACATAATTATAAAAAAAAAAAAAAGAGTTCATTATTCATCAATTTTTAGGGAATATAATAATACATTATTCATCCATTTTTGTGGAGCATAATAATACATTAGAAACCTATGAAACAAGGGGATTTTGTCCGGGTAGTGAAGGGGATTTTGTCCGGCCTTGCAAAAAAATGAAGGGGATTATGTCCACCCATGAAGGGGATTTTGTCCGGGTAGGCAAAGGGGATTTTGTCCAAAGGGGATTATGTCTGACATTCGAATAATTGACGAACTATATTTGGTAACACTAGGTTTACCAATGGGAAAGTAGGTCAAATCTGATCTTTAACATCTTAGAGGGTTACTAGTGAAAATAAATAGATGTTGGTAGGTATCGTGAGTATCCAAACAATTCTATGACTTGTTTATTTTGAGATAATAAAAATCCTATTTTGTTGTGCAGGCATTACATAAACTTATGAAAGACTGCATGGACGAGGCCGAGAATCAAGGCAAGACCAGTATAGCTTTTCCAGCCATTGGTACAGGTAACCTCGGATTTCCGCGTGACATCGTAGCAACTGAGATGTTTTCAGCTGTGTCAAAGTTTTCCGATAGTAACCCTTCATCTAGTCTGCGTGAAGTCAGTTTCATAGTTTATCAAAAAGATTTTCAAACTATTCAGGTAGTTATATTAGAAATCTACTTTCAATCTTGATTTATTATATTTTTGCTCAAGAAGGAAGAGATTCCAATTTTGTTCTTTATTTGTTATAGGAAAACAAACAATTCCAAGTTGTGAAGTATATTTAGTAATTATTATATAGTTATTTTGATCCAGTTATTCTTGTATTTTGAATAGTTTTTTATCAAATTTTTTATAGTGGGACGTCAGTGGTTGAGTGTTTAAGTTTATTGACGTCAAATCACTTTCTCACAGGAACTTTGAATTATTTCATGTGAGCAAGCTATCTTGCTAGCTAGTGGAATGTTGGTGGTTCTACTTAGGTGCCCATTCATACCTGAAATAATGCATGGAAGGGCACTAGGTCTTCCTCCTACAGTAAAGCTGGAAAGTTGCCATATGACCTATACTGTGTTGGTGTGGCATGAAACCCAACAAATTAAATAAATAGAAATATCAATTTTATTCAAAAAAAGGTTTGTTTCCTTGCAAATCAGTAATCTTGTGACTGTTTGTACAGTATTAATTTAGCCTGATATGATCATATTCATAAAGCAATAAAAAAATCAGGATCATTTGATTCAGATATCTTTGTTTGTGAACACACGGCCAGATGTTCAACACCACCTACTTATACTTTGCAGTTTTTAAGAAAAATAATGAACTATGAATTGGGAAATGCGCTTTAAAAATCAACATGTACATGTACCAGTTACTATCTAAGTAACTTTACAAATGTATATAGAAAACCATATACCAAAAAAATAGAAAACCATATACCAAAAAAAAAATAGAAAACCATATACCAAAAAAATAGAAAACCATATACCAAAAAAAAAAAAATAGAAAACCATATACCAAAAAAATAGAAAACCATATACCCCAAAAAAAAAAAATTGTCAGTGAGTATATCAGTCACAGTGTAAGCAATACACATGAACTATGAGTGATATGGGTTTTATTTCACAAAACATTTCACTAGTTAGGATCAAATCAATTGTGTTTCCATGGTTTTTAGGCTTTTGAAAATGAGGCGAGAAGATGGTCAACAGGGAAAAGGGGCGCAACTGGAGGAAGAGAAGGCCGGCAATATGATCTGTACCAAGATTTACAAGGGAGATTCCGTAGGTTATTTTTGAAAATTTCTATTGCTTTAATGTTTGTTTAATGTCTCACCTCCCTTTTATATGTTTTACTTTAAGTAAAAACTTCCCAGTTTGCATGGTATGGGCTGTTCATCTAGGATTGTGAATTTCTTTTTATATTTTTAATAACGCCAAACAGTGCTAATCAGAATATGGTCCCCACAAGAGCTGTAGATCTATCAGTCTGTTCCAATTAAACATGTTATTACAAAAAATATGTTGAAATCTTGGAATTATATTAAATATTTTATCATGGAAATATAGAACCATATAAGTATTTTGTTCAAAAGTCAAGGTCACATGTACAAGGTCTTATGTTAATATATGGTCTTAAACAATTTAATGATATCAGTACCACTGACATCAGTAAAAATGTCTTGAAATATAATAGTTTTGCACAGACTGTTTACACCATAAAGCCCATAACTTTAATTTTATACATAAATAATAATCATATATTGTATTGAACTGTTTTTTATAATATTATTAATTACTGTATGATTGGGTAATCACTAACTTGAGGATACAAACTTTAATTATTTGCCTTTTGGCATTAAATTTGAAATAATTTTAATTATAGATAAAACAGCAATGTGTTGAATTGTTATTTGACTAGTAACATCTGATTTTGTTGATGCTTTCAACCTTATAGACTTACGACAGGAAGCTATCATTAGAATTATTGAAATAAGAATTCCCACAAAATTTGTTTTATGATGAATAATGATTAAGCCTTTATAATTGACATCATGATTATTTAAGATTGAAACATTCTGTGTCATTTTTGTATCATTGATGATCTTCGAAAATTAGATGGTGTAGGTGGCCAAGTAAGTAAGGTCGTTGACATCAATCCACTTGCTTCACATCACCGTGGGTTCATATCCCAACAGGGACTTTAGATTCTTTCATTACTGTAACATAGAGGATTGTTTATACATAGCCACAGTGTTGGTTTTAATTTCAATGGAAGAAAATGTGTGCTAAATGTTTTTGGTAGATTATTTTCTAATCGGATTGTTTCTGTTGATAAATCGTTACCTTGTTTCCTATTGTTTTCACTTTAACTTTATAAAATTTGGACCCAGTTATATATGCACACCAGTTATACCAGAAAGCCAACTGCACTTTTCAGTCCTTTGTTACCATTCAGGTATTCAGTTTGTTGCTAATCACATATGAAGCTTGTTACCAGTCAGTTATTAAGCTTGTTACCAATCACATATTAAGCTTGTTACCAATCACATATTAAGCTAGTGGCCAATCACATATAAAGCCTGTTACCAGTCAGTTATTAAGTTTGTTACCAATCACATATTAAGCTTGTTACCAGTCAGTTATAAGCTTGTTACCAATCTCATACAATCACATATTAAGCTTGTTACAAATCACATATTAACCTTGTTACCAATCAGATATTAAGCTTGTTACAGATCAGATATTCAGTTTGTTATCAATCACAATTTTACTTTATTACCAATCAGAAATTAAGCTTTTACCAATCAGATATTTACCTTGTTTCCTGTTAGACTTGTTTCCTGTCAGACTTGTTTCCTGTAAGATATTTACTTTGTTTCCTGTCAGACTTGTTTCCTGTCAGATACTTACCTTGTTTCCAGTCAGACTTGTTTCCTGTAAGATATTTACCTTGTTTCCTGTCAGACTTATTTCCTGTAAGATATTTATCTTGTTTTCTATCAAATATTACCTATTTTTATCAGTTTGGAGAAAGTAAATGAATGATATATTGTACATGAAATAAACCAAGCAGAAGGGATATGTATTGTGGAAAATGTTCGTATTCAGCTGTGTTTATCTGCCATATTTTACAATATTAAGCTCACCATTAAAAAAAACAAAACAAAAAACAGTGTATTACAATTGGTATAAGATATAGGAAAATATTAATGCAAACAACTTCTTCTTAAGAGCAATATTTAAATTGTTAATTCAGTTGTTTATACAGAACGTATCCTACTGTCGTAATATTTTTTTTTTAATTCTGAATTACTAAGTACATTTACCACACGTCATCTCTTCTGCTTGGTAGATGATGGCTCCGACTCTGACTCCGACACATTTGGCAACGGATATGACACAATGGAACATAATAGGAAAACCCGGAGAGAGAAAAGGAAGGAGGCGGACTACGTAACACCATATACTGGTTTACAACGTATTTGTGACCCAAAATATTGGCTGGAAGACGAGAATATTGACATGGCAAGTAAAATCATAAAAAACACTAACTCCGATATAAGTGGGTTAGAGCAAGTTTGTGTTATTAGTGCGGGACAAGCAAAGAAGTGTTCTGGAGAGTATCTACAAATCCTACATTCTCATGGGCATCATTGGATAACAGCAACTACGATTGGATGTGACACCAATGTTATTAAAGTTTACGACAGTATGTATCGTGACTTTGACAGACATTGTGTGAAACAAATCATCAAAATGTCGCCAGTGGATGAAACGGGAGAAATAATTGTTGAATTAGCGCAGTTTCAGAGACAAAGGAACAAAGCCGACTGTGGCCTTTTTGCAATAGCGGCTGCATTTAGTCTCGCTGGTCGGCAGGATCCGTCCAACGATCGCTATGATTTGGAAAAGATGCGATTACATTTATTGAGCTGTATTCAAGCAAAAGCTTTAATACCATTTCCTGACTATCCGGGCACTGTAACGTCACAGAAAAAGAAAGTGTATAATGTGGCTGTTTGCTGTCATTGTGGAGATTTGCTCAATCGGGCTGGAGGACAAACAGTGTTACAATGTCAGAGTTGTGCAAGATTTTGCCATACCCCTAGGGATAATAGTTTAAATTCTTGTTCTATGAAATATAATGATATGGATTTATGTGTGAGTTGTTATACTCAAATTTATAGTTGAATTGAATATGAAAAGGCATGATGTAAGTGAAAAGATGTCTTTAAATTACAAGATATAATTATATTTGTTGTGTATATACTTTTCAAATCTTTTGCCACTTCACATTAACTTTAGATATGATATCAGCTTTTAATAAGAACTTTGCCTCATGATGATTTTCATTTATAATATGTTAATGATGGAAATTAATATCACATAATCTGTAACATCATTTAAAATTTAGTATCAAAATTGACCCAAATTTTGGTTATGCTATGGTCCTTTTGGAGTAAAATACTTTAGTCGCAGAAATTTATTGAAATCTTTGAAATTTTTACTGAATATTTCTAATTTGAATAAAAGAATGTACAAACTTAACTATGTATGGAAAGCTGTCTGTAAGGGTCAAGTATAGTTTGGCCATTCGTTAAAAACTGCCAGTTTATTTAATTACACTATACAGTAAACTCCGCTTATAACGATATTCAGGGGACATACAAAACTATATCGATATATCCGAATATCGTTACAACCGAATTTCTGTACGGTGTGTAGCTTACTGACGATGCACTGCATCGTTCAACATGTATAAGCAGTAGCATTATATACTAGACATGTGACAATCATGTACTTACGACAAAACTTTATTCTTTTTATGCATATCAATGTTGAATGCATAAAAAATCAGTTGCACATCAAAATAAACACAAAACTGACATAAACCGAAAGTAATATGTACACAGGTACTGGTAACCTTACATTGGCTTAAATTTATACACTGGAAAAAAAAAACGTCAAAATTAAATTGCTTTTTTAACTATTTACACTCATGGGTAAATCTTGTTTAAGTTTTGTTCATGTACAAAGACATTCACTGTCGGAAAAAATCAGTTAATTTTGTCTGCTTTTTGGCTTTCCCTATTTCAACTGAAAATTTCTCAAGTTCATGTAAACATCCGAAAACAGAATCACACGAATCAGACTTAGAAAGAACAAAGCGTCTGCAAGTGTCTATAGCATTAAGAAACTCATTCATGGTGGGTGGGGGGTCATCAACAGTCTCAGAGTCAGCGGGTTTCAATTTTCTATCGGACTTCTGCTCAACGGAGACAACATTCTCATCGGCATTTATGTTATCATCAAAAGAAATGTTTTTGTCTATGTCACTGAATACTCTAAGGCGATTCCATTTCGATGCCAATTCAGCCAGTGGAATGTCATCGTCCTCGAACTCGTCTGTGTCAGACGAATCGGAAACATGCCCCTGCGGGGTGGCATTAATTTCATGCTGTGCTTGATTCATAAATCCAGCCTTTCTAAAACAATTCTGGATACACGTCGGTGTTACATCTTTCCATGCCGCATAAAACCATTGTATGGCTTTTAGAATGTTAATCTGTTTATCAATATGTTTGTCTAGACTCGAAATAATATGGTCAAGGACACGTGACCTGTAATGCCTTTTGAATGAAAAGATAATCCCTTGATCACAGGGCTGTAACTTAGATGTAGTGTTAGGTGGGAAAAACAACAGCTTTACAGCTTTTAATCCCTCATTTTTCTGATGGGCCGGGCAATTATCAACAAACAATAGAATAGATCTTTTCTCACGTGTCATACGTTTGTCAAGTTTTTTCACCCAACTGATAAATATTTCTGAGTTCATCCAAGCACGACGATTAGCTTCGTAATCTACCGGCAAACTTTTAACATTTTTAAAACATCTAGGATTTTTGAATTTTCAGATTATCAAAAGTTTAAGTTTATCAGAACCGTCCATATTTGCGCCGATAAGCACTGTGATTCTGTCCTTGCTTTGTTTGCCTCCAAAACATTTTGTTCCTTTTACCTCTAGTGTTTTATTTGGGGTCATTTTATAAAAAACGCCAGTTTCATCGATATTGTAGACATTTTTTGGTTCATAGTCCTTGATCAAACTTGGAAGTTTTGACTGCATCCAATTTTCAGTTTGTGAATTATCGACGGAAGCACCTTCACCGGATAATGTTTTGCTCGATATGCCATGACGATTTTTGAATCTTTCAATAAATCCGTTTGTTGCCAAAATCGTTTGCAATGTCCTGTTTTTTACGTTTACCAAGATTAATCTCTTGAATTAATTTATATTTAGTTTCAATATCCAAAATTTTTCTTTTTCGTTTTTCTGACATGTTCACTGTTTTAGCTACATGTACATGTATAACTTATTTACACCGAAAATTGTTATTGAAAGGAAACAATAAAAGGACAAAACCATGCTTTTATTTTTTGAGATGAATTCACCTGTATTGAGAACAAAACGGTAGTTACGTACGCACAGAACATGTTCCGCGTCATTGTATTTAATCGAGCAGATATTTATGCATTAAAACAAGCGGACCGAGACCGCTCTTCCACAACAAACTTGTGCAGCCAATTATCGTTTTAAGAGGTAATATATGTGCGTTGGGGTTGAAAATCCACATCGATATATCCAAAATATCGATACATGCGATATCGATATATGCGAGGATGCTTCCGTTAGGTTATAATGGAAGTTGGCAGGGACCAAGACAAACGTATCGATATAACCGATATATCATTACAAGCGATATCGATACAGTTGGAGTTTACTGTATATTTATATTGTATCCACCTATAGTGTGTTTAGTAAGTCAGTACATAGCTACTTTGTATGAAGTCAAAACATATTCACTTTATATTTATAATACAATACTATACAAATACAAAGAGACTGTGTAGCAATTATCTCAAAGAGACTGTGTAGCAATTATCTCATTTTTGTGCCCCCACGTTAGTGGCGGGCATTTAGATTTACCCTTGTCCGTCCGTTCACTTTTGTGTCGCACGTAACTCAAAAAGTATTTGACCTAGAGTCATGAAACTTTACAGGAATGTTGATCAGCATGTGTAGTTGTGCACCTGGGTATTTTCGTCTGGATATTTTTAGTATTTTCAGAGTTATTGCCCTTGACTTAGTAAAATTTTGCAATTTTCAACATGTGTTGCACGTAACTCAAAAAGTATTTGACCTAGAGTCATGTAACTTTACAGGAATATTGATCAGCATGTGCAGTTATGCACCAGGTATTTTCGTCGGGATTTATTTAGTATTTTTAGAGTTATTGCCCTTCATTTAGAAAATTTTTGCAGTTTTCAACTTGTGTCGCAAGTTACTCAAAAAGGATTTGACATAGTCATTAAACCTTATGGGCCGGTTGCTCAGCATATTTAGATTTGCACCTGGGGTTTCGCTTGTGGATTTATCCAGTATTTGTAGAGTTAATTCCCTTGACTTAGTAAAAAGATTGACAGAACAGTGGCGCGGTGGGGGCACCCGTGTCCTATGGACACATTTCTAGTTAATTTCAAATTTGAGCTTAGTTATGATATCTTTAAGTATTTGATTGTCTGGCCTATTAAATATATTAGGGAACCTAAAAGGCTGAGTGGTTATTGTTGCTGATGTCCAATCATTTGCTCCTTACCACTTTTGGCTCTTTCGCTGAATTGTTACTGGCATGGAAGCTATTTAGCTTTATTATGGGAGGTTGGTGGTTCTACACAGGTGGCTGTTTGTATAGATAATGCAGATTGGTATCTTAGATTTTCCTTAAACACTAGTGAAACTGAAAAGTTTTAATATGAGCAGTTCAGTGCAGATGTGACTTATAAAACAGTGAACTTAAAATGAAAGAAAAATAATTTAAAAAGATACAATATGTAATTTGCATATAAGTAAATCATGATGATAAACTTTAGGACATGTTTGTGAATTGTAATGATCTACTTATCTGGATGTTAATAAATCCAAAATGCAAATTTGTCAATCATGATATTATTAAGCTATTGAATGCCTTTGCTCATTATGTTAATCATTTGATTTGCATTTTTCTGAATCCTGAAGATCATCTCATTTGCATATTAATAAAAAAGTGTATTTTGTAAAGCATGATCAGCTTATGTTCAATGCCTTTGCTTATTATGTTAATTAATTCATTTGCATCTTTCTGAATCATGAAGATCATCTCATTTGCATATTAATAAAAAGTGTATTTTGTAAATCATGATCAGCTAATGTTCAATGCCTTTGCTTATTCTGTTAATTTAAATTAATTCATTTGCTTCAAGATAATCTCATTTGCATATAGTTAAGAAGTGTATTTTGTAAAACATAATAATGGATCAGCTAATTTGCAATTTGTTAAACAATTATGGCATTTGATTGGCATGCTCATAAATTGTAACTGCAGTTGATTTATATATTATGTTTATAAATTTTGCAAATATATATATGTAAATGAAGGTGATAATCTCATTTGCATATTTGTTGTGCATAATATCATTCCGTAATCTTGATTATTTCCATAATTGTAAATAGTACTTTTTAACTCATTTCAAAATGATGATCCAAACTTAATCTACCTGAATTTCAATGTTACAGTAATTAACTCATTTTGCATAATTTTATTTTAATTGTAAACTCTAATATAAATAATTTGCATATTTGTTGATTTAAATAATTTGCATATTTGTTAAGTGTAATATTTTAATGTTTTAATTGGCTTAAGTTGAAGCCATATTTCCAGCCATTATAAATCTAATGCTTTTAAAATTCAAACCACATACTGGATACACCTCTTTAAACAAAAAACAAAACAAAACAACAGCTTTACATTTTGAACACGTATGTAAAAATATTACATTGTGTACAGGTATGTAAAACATTACATAGTGTACTTGTATGATAAAAATACTATGTGTACTGGTGTGAAAAAACATTATATTGTGTACTTGTATGAAAAAAAATATTACATTGTGTACTGATTTTAGAAAATATTACTTTGTGTACTGGTATGAAAAAAACATTACATTGTGTACTGGTATAAAAAGATTACTTTGTGTGTACTGTTAAGAAAAAAACATTACAATTATGTACTGGCACGATCCCTTTTCTTTTATACATATTTGTTCTAACCATAATTCTTTGCCATTGTTTTTGGTAATCACAAATGTTGTATATATAATTTAGTGAACTTTTATTGTCTTTTAAGCTGTGATATAGGTGCCAAGCATTTATGTTGTTTTAACCATTTTGAATGGTTTGTGTTGTGCTATACCATAGGTAGTCTTTTTTCTTCTTTTTGAAAATGTTGATTGGTTTGTTATGGAATACCCAAAATGTTTTGAAAATTGGTATGTTGGTCAATATTTACTTTTGTCATATTTTAATTAGTATGCTATATAGTGATATATATGTAAAAGAATACTTTTGTTGTAGTCTCTAGAAACATAGTTTTTGTTTTTGAGTTATTCAAGTGATTATGAATGAAACATCTTTTGCTCATCTGAGCATAAATTCAGTTGAAATCTAAACAAATCATGGTCCCAGGGTCAAATGTTACTGGACCAAGATGTGACACTTGCAACTATTTCTGCATGGAAGAATTATGACCTTTGATTGCAATGGATTTCGGGTGAGCAATTTAGGGCAATGTGACATTTGTAAACAATTATATATAAATGGTATATTAAAATCACTGTGTTCATTGTAAAGAAATGTAATAAATTGATAAAGTAGATTTTATTTATCTTGTGTTAAATTGAAACTTAATATACTAAAAGCAATACTGTTGCATGTTTGCTCTTTATTAATCATTCTTTATAAAGAGATTTTGAATATTTTAAAAAACCTTAAAATGTTTGAATAAACAGTGATTGTTTGACAAGTTTTCTCTGTGTTTTTTTTTCCCTTTCCCCACCCCAGGGTCATTGGTTTTCCTTATATGTATATAGTAAAAAGTTATAGTAAAAACATAAAAAAAAATTCTTCTAGCAATTGACAAATGCTAGAGTTTAGATATTTTGCATGAAACATTGTGTAGTGAACCTCTAGCAAGATTGTTCAAATTATAGCCCTGGGTTCAAAATTGCCCCCGCCCCGGGAGTCATTGATTTTCAATATATACATATAGTAAAAAATCAAAAAATCTTATTGTCTGAAGGTACAAGGCTTAGAGCTTCAATATTTGTTAAATGATATCATCTATAGGTACTCTACCAAAGTTGTTCAAATTTTGCCTCTAGTGTCAAAATTAGCCCCGCCGCGGGGGCCATAGGTTTTCCTTATATGTATATAGTTAAAACTTAAAAAATCATCTTCTCTAAATTTACAAAGGCTAGAGTTAAGATATTTTGCATGAAACATTGTGTAGTGAACCTCTAGCAAGATTGTACAAATTATAGCCCTGAGGTCAAAATTGGCCCAACCCCAAGGGTCACTGATTTTCACTATGTACATATAGTAAAAAATTAAAAAATCTTCTTGTCTGAAGGTACAAGGCTTAGAGCTTTGATATTTGGTATATAATATCATCTATGGGTCTTCTACTAAAATTGTTTTAATTATGCCCCTAGTGTTAAAATTGCCCTGCCCCAGAGGCGATAGTTTTCCATATATGTAATAAAGTAAAAACTTGAAAAATTTCTTCTCTGAATTGACAAAGGCAAGAGGTTAAATATATGGCATGAGACTTTGCGAAGTGAACCTCTACCAAGATTGTTCAAATTATAGCCCTGGGGTCAAAATGAGTTCCGCCCCCGGGGGTCATTGATTTTCACTATGTACATATAATTTAGTAAAAAAATAAAAAATATTTTTGTCTGAAGGTACAAGGCATTATAAGAGCTTTGATGTTTGCTATATAATATCATCTATAGATCCTCTACCAAAGTTGTTCAAATTTTTCCCCTGGTGTTAAAATTGGCCCTGCCTGGGGGCAGTGATTCTCATTATGTACACATAGTAAAAACAGAAAATAGAACAAATGTTTTCTGAATGGGAGAAAGCTACACCTTAGATATTTGACTTGAAATGTTGTTTGGTGGACCTGTATCAAGATTGTTTTGAATTAAACCCTTGGGTCAAAATTTTGCCTTGCCCAAGGGGACAGTGACCTACTTTCTTGTCCTTTGATGTACAGCAATGAAATTTTGACCAATTGTGCACAGTTTTAGTTGTAAAATTGAACTTTGATATCAGGTGACCTAGATGTTGATGGTGTGACCTACTTTCTTGTCCTTTGATGTACAGCTATGAAATTTGAACCATGTGCACTGAGATTAAAATGTAAAGTGAACTTTGATATCAGCTGACCTAAATTTTGACAAAGTGTCTTACTGTGTTGTCCTTTGATGTACAGTCATGGAATTTTGGCCATGTGAAATATAACCTTCACCACCAAATTCACTAAACTCTACTGCATTGACAGATTCCTTCTCTGATCTTTTATTTGAATATCAATAGATTTAACCACTAATCTGATAATAAGAATTAGATAGGTCAGTGATCTATGCATTATGGCTATCTTCAATTGTATAGAAACAAAAAAATTCTGTTCCTACATTACTATTTAGTGTTGTATTACTGTGGTGGCATAGCATTTTTCACAAATGCAATCTTGTTTTTCTTTTGTCTTCATGTTTGTCTACAGATCAACCATCAATCTGGAGTCTAGCTTTGGCAGTGTTATTCAGGCTTTCTACTGGTCCCTACTTTTCCTACTTTTCCCTACTTTTTTCTTTTGATCCCTACTTTGCCCTACTTTTTTCTGAAGTAGCCCTATTATCCCTACTTTTTCATTTTGAAATGAAATGAAAAAAAAGAAGATATTTTAAATGGTATTTCAGTTGTATTTTCAGTTGCAATTGATGAGTAGTTAAGGTGTGTTAGTGTCTCCTTGTGATGTCCATCCTTGAAAGACTCATGGTCAGAGCTGCATTACTGGTACTGGTACTGCAGTATATACTGGAGCAATTTTGCAAGTACTGGTACTGATACTGAATTACTCTTACAAAATTTTGCTACTACTCAGGTACTGGTACTGCATTACTGTCTTAAAAAAGTGGTACTGCTACTGCATTACTAGGCAGTATTTTTGGTTTTGATAAAAATGTCATTATTTTTACTCATAAAGTAAAGCTGTAAATTCCATGTATTATTTTATTTTTGTGAAAAAGTAAGTTATCAAATCTATAAATAATTTGCTGCAATATTCCTTCAAATGTTAACATAGTATTCATCATAAAAAAGCACCAAAGACTTAAAGTAAAATTAAATTGAGATAAACAGAGTCAATAACTCTTTACTGGTAAAATATCCTTATTGCAATCTTATTACTTTGTATTTACTAGTAAAAAAAAGAGCAAAATAAACACTAATTAATTACTGCTATTCTAAATAATCATATTTCAAGTGATATTGTTAGCACCATAAAAAGTTATTTACTTGGTATAAATTGAACAGAGGTGTGGAGGTGTAAAAGGCAACAAAAAGACTGGTGGGTTTAAAATGTAAGATTATTGCATTGTATTACAGTTTACTGGTTACAAAACAATAACATATGACATGAATATATGATGATTATTGTTTGTAAAAAGTATGTTTGTTCATTTAAGTTGTAAAAATGTAATGTCAACTTTAAAGTAAATGATTTTATTCTTTGTTGAATAATGTTTGCAATTATTTTGAATGACACACTGTGTATTTATTCAAACTTTGATGAATATATAAAAGTATTAGTACTGGTACTTAATTACTTCCCCCAAAAAAGTACTGGTACTGCAGTACCAAGCTAAAATCAAGTACTAGTACTGGAAATGGTACTGCAAAACTTGGCAAGTACTGGTACTGGTACTTAAGTACTACACCCTTAGTACTGATGCAGCTCTGCTCATGGTGTCTTGGCAAAACATTCAGCAACATTCTGCCTATGAGGTGCCTGTCTTTCAAGCATGGACTGAACTGAAGATACACACAGCCTGATGTGGTCTTGGTGATGGTATGTTTTGCTAATTCTTAACTAAAATAGTAAGAAATTCCTACTTTATCCCTAGTTTTTAACATCAGAAATCCCTACTTTGCCCTACTTTTTGGTAAAAAAATGCCCTACTTTTTCCCTAGTTTTTTTGGTAGAGGCAGTAGAAAGCCTGTGTTATTGGGTTTTTGTCATGAGTTTATAGATCTGCTGACTATGTTAAACTTTATTTATGTCACCTGATTTTGTCATCTTAATCAAAAATTTTGTTTGTAAGTGATTAGAGTTCATTCAACGGCAGCAGCCATCTTAAAGTCAATGATCACTTGAGAGTTGTTTACCTCACCCTATGCACGTGCGCTCATTCCCATGCCTGTATAGGAAAATATTGCTGAGTTAAGCATTTAGGAAGCTGAAATTGTATACTGACTTAGATCCTGCCATGAACGTTTTTGCATGCCCTAAATTTTGTTACTATATTTAGTGACAAACATGTAGCCTATGTAGCCTAAGGTATAAATGCTTAACGCATTATGATTGATAAAATACTTTGAAAAATAGTGCTGAATAGCAAGACAGCTGAAATTGATCCTGCCATAAAGGGTTTTACATACCCTAAATTTTTTTACTATATTTAGTGACAAACATGTAGGTATAAATGCATAATGCATTGTGATTGATAAAATACTTTGTTTATTGTCAGTCTTTAAATAATAATATTTTGAGGAGGTTAGAAGAATACTTTTGACTATAGTCTATCTATCACATTCAGAAGAAACTATATTTTGTTCTTACAGCTCGTAAACCATCGGCTGGCTCCGAGAATGAGGATGAGGAGAACTTATACGAGTCATTGGATGATGTTGATGGATCTAAGAATGATGATGGTGCATACAAGTTTGGAAGTCTGAAAATCTTGGTGCAACAAGGTGACATCACAGCACAAAATACAGAATGTATAGTTAATAGCTCTAATGAAGCGCTTGATTTAAGTCGAGGTAAGCTTGACATTGATTGTTGTTTTATCAAATTCATTAAAAAAATATTAAACCTTCTTTCATTGGCTGAAAGTATATTTTATGTTTTCCAACATATTCAAACCAGACTTCTCAATGATGGTATTCGACTGGGATCTTTCTGCTCAAAATGATGTACATGTATCTTTAATTTATTTCAGGTAATGTCTCTCAGGCTATTTTGAAGAAAGGAGGCCAAACTTTAGAAAAGGAAGTGAATGACAAAAGTAAGTTAATACAAACATTCTGTAAGATATTGTGCAATTAAACTCAGTTTATAGACTCAGTGATTATTTAAAGGTATTGTATAATTAATGTGTACCTCCATGCAGTTTTATTGAATACAATAAAATGTTCATTTTCAAAGTACCCATTTCATGTTGAAAAACAGGTTTTTGTCAATGCTAAATTTGTTGAGTGCACCTTCTGTTTATTTTGAGAGCTGTTAATTCTGTTTATAAGCCAGCTTGGCTCAATATGGAAAGTTATGATCCCTTTATCCCTATGATATACCCCATCACATAAGTGTGGGTGATGGGTGGCTCAAAAGTTCATCTTAACTGGGCAATTTGCCAAATCCATGGCTCAAGGTCAAAGTCACACTTAATGTCAAATGTCAGACAATTTCATGTCAGCTTAGTTATAATATAAATTCTAAATCTCTTGAAGTATTTTCTTACTGGTCTCAAATATTCATCTTAAGATACAAGGTAAAGGTCAGCATTAAAGGTCAAATGTCAGACGATTTCACGTCTGCTTTTAAAAATCTGTAAAAGGGCTAGTAATTTTTATATAGACAGTGGATCCCCAATAGTGAAAGATCTGAGATAAGCATCGTATACGTCACTGATAAGAGATCTGTTCTAAAAATAGCCGCAAGATAACTTTCGGACAAGGAAACTGGTTAATCTACATGTAGATTATACAACATGTAATAGTTAAGAATACTTTTATTCACATTTCTCTCAATGGTAATGATGTTCCTAAAGCATGATTGAGATGGTTTAAAACCATCAGGAAAATAAAGATGATATGGTGAAAAAGAAATAACTTTCGGGGCAATACTTTCCCCTGCATGTCAATATTGAGAAAAATGCCGGCGCTTGGCAATTTGTTTTTGTTTCACTGTTTATCAAAATTAGAAATGGTGATATGATATGGTATGAAATTGGGACTAAAAATGAAAGAGTATCTTTCTGTCCCAGGTATACCGCACAAAATTTTGTTTCTATGTAAAATACGCAGATTGGAGAAGTCATGAATCTATCCACCAAAGTGCTACGAGTATTAGATTAATGATTAATATCTTAATTCTTTAATAATTTTAGAATAAGCAAAACTCTGCATTTTTCCTATTTTACCTAATAAAAAATGCCGATTCTAGTACAGGGATTTTATCAGAAATAATGTATACGTACATGCATGCTTGCATGTATATGACAATTGAGGTCCGTGATTTACAATACACTATTTATGTATAGACAATAAAATACATTTGTTTTTTATTTTATGTCTCACACAAAATATTTGTTGTTAAAATCATCGCCAATTACTGGTGCATTTTTTAAACTTTATCTTATTGACAAGGTGTAAAGATGTATATAGAGGCCAGAGCAGATTGTGACACACGTTTAAATTTAACTTTAAAAAAGTAAAGTGTGTAGTTGTCTCTTATCTTTTCACACTAAATTCCATTTCCAACTTGTTTGTATTCTACAATTTCTTGAAATATTGCATGTAAGCACAGTAAATATACGCTGATTAACATCATGTATAATGTGTTCTCCCTAATCCCTAAAGTCAGTACAGGTGATGTAGTGGTGATTAGGTAAAATCTATTTTTAGAACAGTGTTACCTTCAGATCGAAGGCTATTGGTCACCTGACTCTGACTGGTCACGAATTGACCAGTCACAATATCAGACTGGTGACCAATCAAAAGGGTCCGACAACTGATCAACAGCCGATGAGTAATTATAAATGTCAATTGGCCACTATCATATTAAAGCAACCAATGACAAGTTGTCGGCAATCTATTGATCACAGAAAAAGTCCACTCTATAAATCCTATACCCTTCAATCATGGCTCAGATGTTCACCGCAACAAGTTGATGTGTCGAACCCAGGCCTTTGATTATCTTGGTTAACCTTGGGATATTGAGTAATAGGCCTTTGATTATCTTAATAAACCTTGGGATATTGAGAAATAGGCCTTTGATTATCTGGTTAACCTTGGGATATTGAGTAATAGGCCTTTGATTATCTGGTTAACCTTGGGATATTGAGTAATAGGCCTTAGATTATCTGGTTAACCTTGGGATATTAAGAAATAGGCCTTTGATTATCTAGTTAACCTTAGGATATTGAGAAATAGGCCTTTAATTATCTGGTTAACCTTGGGATATTAAGAAATGAGCCTTTAATTATCTTGGTTAACTTTGGGATATTGAGTAATAGGCCTTGATTATCTTGATAAACCTTGGTCATGGTGTAATTAGGCGGTTTTGCCTATGATTGTTTCCATCTTGAGTGAAAGGCCAATAATCTAATGATCTGTCCTGTCATATAAGTTTATTATTTAGTTGTACTCATATTAAAATGATTTTGAGGTATGTAACACAAAGAAGCTTCAATCAGAAGATTTGTATCATGCAGCCGTGTTTATCAGTTCAACAATTTGCTTGTTTTTTAGCTCACCAGAGCCGAAGGCTCAGGGTGAGCTATTAGTATCAAAGGGGGATGCTCCGGCGTCCGTCGTCAATCGTCATGCGTCAACAATCATCTTCTTCTCTGAAACTACTGGGCAGATTTACTTCAAATTTGGTCTGTAGCATCCTTGTGACAGTCACACTTGAATTTGCTCATGTCATTCCAATTGGCCCCTTTTAGGAGTCAGCAGAGCTAAAAATAGAAAAACCTTTAAACATCTTCTACAGAACTAATGGATGGATGATCACCAAACTTTGTCTGTAGCATTCTTGGGTAGTGTTTTATCAAGTTTGCTCATATTAATTTGATTGGCCCCTTTTAGGGGCCGCTAAAGCTAAAATTAGAAATACTTTTAAACGTCTATTTTCACAGAACTAATTGATGGATGATCACCAAACTTTGTCTGTAGCAATGTTGGGTAGTCTTTTATCAAGTTTGCATATATTAATTTGATTGGCCCCTTTTAGGGGTCGCTAAAGCTAAAAATAGAAAAACCTTTAAACATCTCCTACTTCAGAACCAATTGATAGATGATCACCAATTTTTGTCAGTAGCATTCTTGGGTAGTCTTTTATCAAGTATGCTCATACTAATTTGATTGGCACCCCTTTTAGAGACCACTAAAGCTAAAATTAGAAAAACCTATGAGCATTATTTCCTACTGAAAAAATTGATAGATGATCAACAAAATAAGTCTGTAACCTTCTTAGGTAGTCGTTTATCAAGTTTGCTCATATTAATTTGATTAGCCCTGTTTAAGCTAAAGCTTTAATGCCCCAGGTCATGGCATTTCTTCAAATTATTGTTTAAACATATTCTATGCTCAAATTTAGTAAGAATATATTGACATTCCAACACTGAAAAGCAGTTGTTTCAGGTGAGTGACTCAGGGCCATCATGGCCCTCTTGTTTGTTATTTTATTATTTAAGGTGCATAAATGTTGTATTCAAATAAAAATGAATGCTTATAATTTAGGAAAGAAAATGAAAAAGGAACATCTTGTTGTAACATCAGCACCTGGAATGAGTTGTCAGAAGATCATACATGTTGTTGCTAAGGAAACAGCACAAGAGTGGCAAGACATCATAGAAAAATGCCTTTTTAAGGCTGATAAGGAACACATGAAAGATATTGCTTTCCCTGCCCTAGGAACAGGTTACATACTTGATTTTTATCAGTTGAACTGAAAAGGTTCACACAAGATATTCTTTCTCATATGTATTGTTATATTTATTTTAGATATGTTACAGTGTTGGGGTAAAAATTTGAAACGGAGGAGTTGGTTTTGGGCTGCATCAACATTGTAAAGGTCATTTGATGACATTTAAACTTTACTGGTGTAGGAAGACCTCAAGTGCCACTCCCTGCAGTATTTCAGACTCAAACTGGCACCTGAGTAGAGCCATACATGTTCCGTAAACTGGCTGGATAGCTTCTTCACATGACCCTTTCATAATGTAGATCACAAAGAAAACTTGGTACTCATTTAGTACAGTCGACTCTCGTTATCTCAAAGTCATCGGCACCGTCCAAAAAATATCGAGATAACTTTAATGTCGTGATAAACGTATAAGGTTTGAACAAGGCAGTAACTGATTTAATTACAAACGCTGCTGATGTGCATACCTTAAGTCAAATAAATTAAAAGTATGATATCTCCATGTCTTGTTCTCTTGTGCCTAATATTCCAAAGTTGATATTTAACAAAGTTAAATTAGGGGATGTTTACCAGCGGAAATACAGGAGTCTGTGATTAAAGCACATAGTGAGGTTTACTCAGTAATACACCACTATAGTGAAAACTTTTTTAGCGTGGTCGATCCAGATATCCTCCCGGGTTGGTTATCGGACCATTCTCGAGATAGTTCTACAGTGTTCAAATATTTTATAAATAGCGGAAGATTCACTCATTTTGAACATAAGTCAATCAATACATTAATAGGTAAACTTTTATAAACAAAGCTTGACTTGTTACAAACAGAGTCATCATTATGGCACATGCTATTTAGTGATTATCGTCTGGTTTGTGTTTTTCACACCTCTGCAGGGGAGAGAGAACAACTATTAGTTGAGATAAAGAAAGGAATTAATAGCGTGAAAATTACTGTCGGGGCCGAAATTTTACTTTGAGATACTGAAAATATCGAAATAAAAATATCGAGATAAACAAATATTTCCAATATATGTAGATAAAGAAGGAAGAAAATCAGGACTTTCAAAATGTAATTGAGATAACGAAATATCGAGAAAAGCGATGTCGAGATAATGATAGTTGACTGTAACTACTTTCTTCTTTGATGAGATACGGAAAAACATAGAGATGAATAAAAAATTAAAACTTGCACAAGCAATACTGTTTTTTCTTTCAATTTCTCATTATTATAAGGCCTTGTTTGTTAAGACACCTTTCAAACTGGAGATTATGAGTATGTTTAAGCCCTACTTGGGCAATAAAAATATTGTCTTTGATGACATTAATATTGGTTAGTTTCAGGAACTTGATTGGAAAATAATTGCTACTAGTTTTTTCACTCCTGTGGCATGAAGAATTCTTTTTACATGAAGAAGCTTTCCAGTTAGATAACAGAAATGTATATAATGCATGTAAATGTGTCATTGACTTCAAACCACTTGGCATTCACTCCTTTGGGTTTGGGTTTTTATCCTGCAGGGAACTTTGTTTACTTTCATGTGATGAAGCTATCCAGTTAGCTTAAGGAAAATTGGTAGTTCTACTTAGGTGACTGCTTGTGCCTGAAATAATGTATGGAGGGGCACCTGAGGGTTTTCTCCACCAGCAAAGCTAAAATTCTTAGTAATGTAAAACCTAACAGCAACAAAAGATGTGTATTCATAAATGTTTTGACAATTTGTGATTGAAATGATTTCAAAATGTTCTAGTTTGGGTTTCCATGTTGCAGATGAAATTACAGTGAATTTATTGCTTAACAAAAACAAGTATTTAAAATAGCTCAGTTTGGTTAAAAATGGATATAAATTAAGAAAGGCTAACTTTTAAATAAGATTGATATATTGATTCAGTTAATTATTTATTTCATGATTTATTTCAGGAATCCAGATGGATGCATCAATTATAGCCACAACAATGGCCAAAGCAATAATGAACTTTGCTAAAACTGATCCTAAACACTTACAAGAGGTCAGATTGGTGATATTTCAGAAACAAATGGTGGAAGATTTTGATAAAGCTATATCAAAGGCAGGCAAACCTAATGAAGGTTGGGGTGGCAAACTCGTAAGAAGTGTAAAAGGTATGTACGACAGATTATTAAACTAACATTCAATGCTTTTTTAGCTTAATAGGAAGAGAATGGAATTTGTAATCCTGGGGTCACTAGTTGATCCTTGGAAAAGGCAAAATTTCTCTGTAACTGTTAATTCTAGACATCAAGTCTAATAGTCATTTGTCTGTCACTGGTCGTTAAGAAATCATATGGGTCAATTGCGGAGAAATTGGTTGTTACTGGTAAATAATCAAGAATAGCCTACTAGATGGACTGATGAAATATGGGTTAAAATCAGCTTGAAATAAAAAAATAAAAATACAAAATTAGACTGATTGTCCGACATTAAAATGGATATTTAAAAAACAAAAATGGAGTCATAGCTCTAATTTTGAAACTACATTTGTATTAGGTTAAAACTTGCCTGTCTTCACTAGCAATAATCTTATTTTTAAAGACTGGTTTGGTGGTGGGGAACAAGAACAGACCAGCAGACAACAGACCAAGAAGAAACCTGCCAAGAACAAAGATGCTAATAAAGTTACATTTATCATTCTGGCAATGTCTGAGAATATCATTGAACAAGCTATATCAAAGTTGGAAAGTTGTCTAGATAAGGAAATAACATCTAGCAATTTTAATGATAGTATCATAAAGAATATGAATGATCAACAGGTAAGGACACTTGTCATATATCTACATATTCTAATACTTTAATTATGCATGAAAAAAGTTTTGAAGTGGCAACCATGGCCAAGTGGTTAAGGCTGAGCCAACTTCTAATCGCTTGCCCCTTCATGGCTGTGGCTTCAAATCTGGACAGAGACTTTAGATACTTTAATGTGTGGAAACTAAAACTATCCAGTTGGCTTAGGATGGTTCTTCTTTATACCTACAATAATGCACAGAAGGGCAACCGAGGTCTTCCTCCACCAGTTAAGCTGGAAAGTTGCCATACAATCTATACTGTGTTGGTGTCACATAAAACTTAACAAAAAAGAAAAACATTTTGTCCTAATAATATTATGTTATGTACATGGTCATGTGTCCATCTGCTTGCAATTTTGTGTCAACTTTTAAACCAGTGTAATAAAATTGAAACTTCTTGGAAGAAGTGTTAATCATAATGAGACAATATGCAAGTGACCAAGTTAAGAATGGGGTAAGGTATTAGTCAGTATGTATAAATTTCAAAATTTTGTGTATGCACTGTATCTTACGAACAGCTTAAATTGAGGTCAAAAAGCCTTAAATGAAAATTGAAATTCTTGCACAGATCATGTGAAGCACTTCAAAGATAACTCTATAAAGGGTAACAAAGGAAATTGCCTAGAATTACATAGAGGATATTTGTTTAGTTCAGTGTAAGATCGGAATATATTTCACCGAGTGAGCACCAAAAGGAATATTTCAAGAGTGGCGCAGCCACAAATGAAATATGAACTTTTGGTGTTCACAAGGTGAAATGTATTTCAATTTTACACTAAACTAAACAAATTTTCTTTTTATTACATGCAAAGAAACGTTTTAAAAAGACATTTAACCTAGTACTGAATGAAAAGCGCGCCAAATAATACAACGTGACCTCATTTACGATGTCACGTCATTAAGTTGGTACCCAGTACTGTGCACCCTGGTATTTCACTGAAACAACGTAAGGGGCTTAATTAAATTCAAAACAGTGAAATTATCAAAGTGGTTATTTCACTGTTTCAAACAGTGAAATTACCAGTTTTATATCACTGATATATTTCTATAAACCACCGAAAAGCATGTAATAAATTGTTCAAATATCTATTTTGTGCAATTAGTCTGATTTCACCTTATTATAATGTTATTTCTACCAGACTATGGAAATATAAAGTGTATAATCATATTTCTACCATCAGATTATGGAAATAAAAAATGTTGCAACGAAACATCATCTGGACATAAAGGTGGAGTCCTCTAAAGGAATCATACAAATATCAGGAATTTCTGCAAATGTCAGTAAAGCTGCGGATAATATACATAGGTATATTAATTTTATAACTAGAGGATAGTATACTTTATTGCATGACATCATCGGAAATATTAACTTGTATTATTATCACAAAACATGTGGCAGTCAACATAGATGTTGAGTTTGTTAACTTCAACCATCACAGGATATAGTGCTTATAGCATGTAGTTTTAGCCATTTTGAAGTCCTCATTCTGGAGGCAGGAGCCAAGGAACTACACTATATATTCTTTATTGCTCTTATTATAACACCACAGACAAAGTTTAGGGGAGTATGAAGCAGTCAGTTTGTTGATCAGTCAGTCTGTTATTTGGTCCACTTTATGGTTTCCAGATGATAACTAGAGTCCAGAATGAGTTATAGTAAACAAACTTGGTATAAAGCAACCATATATGAAATGGCTTTTGAATCCCCTGGGGTCAAGGTCACTGTAACTTAAAAATTTTTTAATAATGTTTCCAAAAATTTATATTTTTAGCTCCCCTGACCACGAAGTGGTCGAGGTGAGGTAAAGTGATGGGGCTATATTCGGCATCCCTCGTTTGGGTTTTTAACACTAGCAGTCACAGTTTTGATTGGATCATAATCAAACTTCGTCAGGTCAAGTTCAAATATGGGTCATCTTGGTCACAAACTAGGTCCCAGGAGCTAAAAATGGAAAAATCTTGTTAATACTGCAGTTTTTATCCAAGTGTCTTGGAAAAAGGTTGTTTTGATGATTTCAAGGTAAAGAAAGGATATGGGTCATCTCCGGTCAAAAACTGGGTCACAGGAGCTAAAAATAGAAAAATCTTGTTAATACTTAAGTGGCTAAAGTTTTGATCCAAATATTCTTGAAATTGGTCATGAAGGTTGTTTTGATGATTTCTAGGTCAAGATCGAATATGGGTCATCTCTGGAGAAAAACTAGGTCCCAGGAGCTAAAAATAGAAATATTTTGTTTACTCCAGTGGCTGCAGTTTTGATCCAAATATCCTGGAAATTGATGATGAAGGTTGTTTTGATGATATTTAGGTGAAGTTAGAATATGGGTCATTTCTGGTCAAAAACTAGGTCACAAGAGCTAGTGGCTACAGTTTTGATCCAAATATTCTTGAAATAGGTCATGAAGGTTGTTTTGATAATTTCAAGGTCAAGTTTGAATATGGGTCACCTAGGGTCAAAAACTATGTCACACCGGCCAAATATGGAAAAACCTTGTTAACATCTTAATGGTGACATTTTTGACTCAATTATCATCAAACTTGGTCAGGATGTTTGTCTAGTTTTTGCTTAAAGGTGTTCGAACATGGGTCATCGCTGATGAAAAACTAGGTTACAGAAGCTAAAAATAGAAAAATCTTGTTAACTCTCTAATGGTTATTGTTATTATTCAAATTTCCTTGAAATTGATCTGAAAGTTGTTTTCCTGATTTTTAGGTTAAGTTCGAATATGGGTCACCTGGGGTCAAAAACTAGGTCACACTGCCCAAATATAGAAAACCTTGTTAACACTCTAAGGGTCACATTTTTGACTCAATTGTCATCAAACTTGGTCAGGATGCTTGTCTAAGTAATTGCTCAGATGAGTTTGATGGGTCAGGTGAGTGATCTAGGGCCATCTTGGCCCTCTTGTTTATAGTTCACTGAAAAGAATTAAAAAATTAATCGTAATTTTTCAACAGACATCCTTCATAATTATAATTATTTGACAGGATTTTGCGACACGCTGTAACTGTCGAACAAGAAAGGAAAACAGCGGATTTGATGATTAACCTAGTCCAGTGGAGTTACATTGAAAATGAGGACACTGGACAGACTTTGAAACCATATGATAAAGAGCTGAATTACAAGATAGAGTCTGCTTACCTTTCAAAAGCTGATTGCGTTAAATTCAGGTAGATATTTTCTAGATCGTTTAAGCTGGTTTATTTGCCCTGTGTGATTAAGCTTTAAGGCTGTAGGGGGTAGTTTTATGTCTTTCATTTGAGGAAAATATCTAGCTATTTTGGGAAGGTTGAAGATGTGACTGTGTCTAAAATAATATACTATGCAACAATAGTCTTGGATATTTTTTAGAAACATAAAGCATTTATTGGTAGACATAATAAGAAATTATTAGGTACAATTTTTAACC
This sequence comes from Ruditapes philippinarum, assembly GCF_026571515.1. Classification (NCBI taxonomy): domain Eukaryota; kingdom Metazoa; phylum Mollusca; class Bivalvia; order Venerida; family Veneridae; genus Ruditapes; species Ruditapes philippinarum. Next base: position 171,144 of record NW_026851864.1, on the reverse strand, counting down.
AGGTTTTCAACGAAAACCGGGTTATTGTAATGCCGAAATTGTCGGGTGGGCGGGCGGACGGGCGTCAACTTTTGGTTTCCGGTCAATAACTTGAGTTTGCTTTGGCCTATTGACATTAAACTTGGTGTGTAGGTAGCTTATATCAAGAGACAGATTGGGATTGATCAAGGTCAAGGTCACTGTTACTAAAAATAGTAATTCAGTGTCCGCTCAATAACTTGAGTTTGCTTTGGCCTATTGACACCAAACTTGGTGTATGGATAGCTTATATCAAGAGGCAGCTTGGGATTGCTATCCAGGTGTCTGTGATCAAGGTCAAGGTCACTGTTACTAAAAATAGAAATTCAGTTTCCGCTCAATAACTTGACTTTGCTTTGGCCTATTGACACCAAACTTGATGAATGGGAAGCTTATATCAAGAGGCAGCTTGGGATTGCTACCCATGTGTCTGTGATCAAGGTTAATGTATTTAGTTTTCATGTTATAACTTGAGTTTGCTTTGACCTTTCACCAAACTTGCTGAGTGGCAGCTTTGGATTGCCACTTAGATATCTGGGAGCAAGTTCAAGGTCATTTGCTTACAATAGAATTTTCAGCTTCTACTCAATAACTTCTGTGCACTTTGACCTATTGATTGCTGTCACATCAAAACTTGGTTGTTGAAAACCTGGTTTTCGTCGCATTGCGGTGCTTTTTGATTAATATTTTATCATAAAATACTTTTTGAAAATGTGATTAGTAAATCATAATTTGAAACAGATAAATAATTTGAGAAAATAATCTTCTCCTTTTAAAGTTACCAAGAACTTAAGCTCAGAATAAATTATGTAGCATCACATTTAACCCCCGCCATTCAGGTCATTTCTTTCAAGGATGTTATTAAAATATCAACTGACCGTACAAAGCTTATAGGTAAGATGCTATTTGGCTCGATAAGTTGCCTTGTGGCCCTTGACAAATGTAAATGATGCCTTTTGATAATAAATGGCCCACCTTAGGGGTCACTTATTACATAGACTCTGTTAAACATTCAGGCCAAGAATTTCTTCAATATGAGGCATATGGGTTGTTTTTAGGGTCTGTAAAATGTTACTGCATTGACCTTAGACTCCTATAAAGAAAAGAAACTTTTTATTAAGAATCTTCTCAAATCAATATGAAGTGATGTCTACATGTCTTTGTTTAAATCCTAACAGGTTAATAATTAATTTATTCAAATAAGCAGCGGAGGCCTACTTATTATGCTGATCCCTTTTATTATCTGCTACAGATAAAGATTAAAATTGTCTGAGATCAAAATATAAAAACCTTTTAAAGACTTCTTCAAATGTAACAAAGGATTGATCATTATCAAAATAATGTGCAACTTCTGAAATTCAAATACTTGTGGGAAGAAATGGCAATGTGAGTAACTGGATAAACGGCATGCAATGAGCAACCGGATAATCAAGTACTCAATGAAATATCTGATTGTTGATACTCAAGTACTCAGTGTAAAAAAGAAACACCTCATTTTTCTGTTGTAAATATTATTATAATGAAATATAAGAATATTATAGTGAAATGTAATTATTTAGAATTTCTAAAATATAATGTCCTCTATTATAAGAAACATTTAGATTATTTGGATTTAATCATTGTGCAAGAGGTGTGGAAAATGTTTTCCCAAATTCATAATGGTAATTGCTTTAATGAGGCGAACAATTTTTAGCTCACCTGTCACAAAGTGACAGAGTGAGCTTTTGTGATCGCTTTTCGTCCGGCGTCCGTCCGGCGTCCGTAAACTCTTACTTTAAATGACATCTCCTCATAAACAGCTGAGCCAATTTCATCCAAACTTCACATGAATTCCTTTGGTGGTCACCTTTAAAAATTGTTCAAAGAATTTAATTCCATGCAGAACTCTGGTTGCCATGGCAACCGATAGAAAAAACTTAAAATATCTTCTTTTAAAAAACCCAATGAGGTAGAGCTTAGATATTTGTTCAAATAAAAGCCCTGGGGTCAAAATTGGCCCCGCCCCGGGGGTCATTGATTTTCACTATATGCATATAGTAAAAACTTAAAAAATCTTCTTTTAAAGAACCAAAAGAGCTAGGGCTAAGATATTTAGCATGAAACATCTTGTAATGGGTGTCTACCAAGTTTGTTTAAATAAAAGCCCTGGGGTCAAAATTGGCCCCGCCCCGTGGGTCATTGATTTTCCTTATATGTGTAAATTAGTAAAAACTTTTTAAAAAATCTTCTTTGAAAAACCCAAATCACTAGAGTTTAGATACTAAGCATGAAACATCTTCTAATGAGTGTCTATCAAGTTTGTTCAAATAAAAGCCCTGGGGTCAAAATTGGCCCCGCCCCAAGGGGTCATTGATTTTCCCTATATGCATATATAGTAAAAACTTATAAAATCTTCTTTTAAAGAACCCAAAGAGCTAGAGCTAAGATATTTAGCATGAAACATCTTCTAATGAGTGTCTACCAAATTTGTTCAAATAAGAGCCCTTGGGTCGAAATTGGCCCTGCCCCGTGGGTCATTGATTTTCCTTATATGTGTAAATTAGTAAAAACTTTTTAAAAAATCTTCTTTGAAAAACTCAAATCACTAGAGTTTCGATACTAAGCATGAAACATCTTCTAGTGACTGTCTACAAAGTTTGTTCAAATAAAAGCCTTTGGGTCAAAATTGGCCCCGCCCCGGGGGTCATTGATTTTTATTTATGTGTATAGCAAAAACTTCTTTGAAAAAAAACCAAATAGCTAGAGTTTAGATATTAAGCAAGAAACATCTTCTAGTGAGTGTCTTCAAAGTTGTTCAAATAAAAGCCCTTGGGTCAAAACTGGCCCAGCCCGGGGGGTGTCATTGCTTTTAACTATGTGTGTATAGTTAAAACTTAAAAAATCTTCTTTTTTTTTAAAAACTCAACGAGCTAGACCTTAGATGTTTAGCATGAAACATCTTCTAATGGGTGTCTACAAAGTTTGTTCAAATAAAAGTCCTTGGGTTTAAACTGGCCCCACTCTGGTGAGCGACTTCAGGGCCATTATGGCCCTCTTGTTTTAGGTACAAATAGTATATGCAATAAACAACAATTATGGTGTGTATATCATTTTTGGATTCTTATTACATTACATCACTAGTGTCATTACAAAATTTGTTGTGAGGTACTTGAAAACTGCTTTAAAGAGTTCATAGCTTCCAATAGTATTAGATTTGATCTATAATTTAGACCCTTGAATCAAAATTATTGTTTTAATTTCCAAGGTACATAATCCTTGCATTTCCAGTAGTAGTCAATTTTATGTATCAAAATAGAAAACGAAATTTTTTAAAGAGGTTTGTTGACAGTTTCATTCTTCTTTCCTCCTCTTGAGAGATTTATCTGACATACATGTAGGAAATAGGTTGATTATGGTTGCACATAAGTTTTTTGAAAGTCCAAAGATATCTTCCAAGTAACGTCATACTTGATATCAGAAGAAAAACTGAAATGTTGAAATCGGTACTTGTTGCCATCGCTGTCGAAAGGTTTGGGTTTTGGAAGTTTTCATAATATTTTTACCATTTTTAATTGTAGGGCAGATAAAATTAACTATGTTCTCGACTTTTCAAAAATGGAGGAATATCCTGAAGATGACCAAAATGATACTGTAACTGTGATACGCAGGGATCTCGTGAAACGTGAGTAAATACTGCTTCAGACTTAATGCATCATTATTTGAAATTTATTTATCATACAGACATGATAGTCAAACATTTGAAGGTATATAAATAAATTTTTATTATATACTTATAAATGAAATTTTGAGAAATAATGTTTATTTTCATTTACCATTTTTTCACTGTAAAAATTTTATTTTTCACAGCAGTGAAACATATTTTCTGTATTTTCACTGGTGTCCTGCCGGACTACTTTCTTCTTAATACAGTCTATACACAGACTTCAGAGTTATAAGGTCAAAAAGAGAAAAAGTATATAATAGAAAATTCAAGTTTTTTCTTTAAATACAGGATTCATTCATCGTATGATATGAAATATATTTAAGTAATATTTGGTTATTAATTTACATGCAGCCAGACCTGTATAGTAGACCACTGGCAATGAAAATCTGAAAACCAGCAAATTTGCTGTTGGAATACTGAATGACAAAATATATATTTTCAGTTCAGATAAACATTTATACACTTAATTATAATTGTTGGTGATAGTAAAAATAGTACTTAATGTTTAAATCAATTTATTACATACTTAAATTAAAATTTAATACACTCTATTTAGTGTCTTAGTTAAAGAAATTTGTTGCATTGTGATTTCAAATGATTTTTAAAAATCAATTTTCATATGCATGTGTTGTATTAAATGGCAGCTTTTCAGGTATTTTTTTTTATAAACATTGATAGTTTGTTCAAAAGTTTCATATGCCATTTGAAAAAAAAAGATCCTGGTGGGCATGTGGTGTCCAGTTTTTGGAGTTTATGCACAGGGGGGATATAATCATTACTTTATATAAATGGTCACCCCCTTGAGATATAGTTTTGGCCACATGATCTAGGTCTCAAGGTTAAAGGTCTGACTAGGTCACACTTAGATGTCAGAGGTAAACATTTGTCTGGAGCAACATTTCTACTTGCATTGAAGGATTTTAATTTACATGTAATTAGTCACAGATGTAAATCATTGTAAGGTTGATTGCCGCACAATGATACAATGGTAATTTTGATTTACCCAAAATTAAGGTACCTGTCACATGTAAAGCTCAAAGGTTAAATTATAATATGAAAGTGTGTTTATGAACAATTTAAATTTACGGGTTAATTACCACAAATGTTCACAATCCTTAGACTGAGTGTAGGTCAATATATGCAAGGTCAAGGTCACCAAAGATGATGAAATATCCATACTTTGTCAGGAGGATCTTCTGCATGCAAGCATAGATTATACAGATATTAATTTCCATGAGACATGTCATGCACCTTTGTCAAAGGTCAAAGTCACACTTAAAGGTCAGAAGAGCACTTGTCTGGAGCAAAATTTAAACATGCAATGAGAGATTTAAATCAAACTTGGCACAATGTTTACCATTTTCAGGTGAAATATGGCACACAAAATTCAAGTTTCTGTTGCCAAGGTTAAGGTCACAAGCTGAATTCAAAATATTGTCAGATCAAAATTTAAAAATGTGTGTACAGACAATTTTGTAGTCTTTAATTTAAAGATAACATCACAAATGTTTGCAAAATTAGGGTCTAAATTAGGGTCTTTGTGGTACCATTCAGAGGTCAAAGGTAAAAAATATAGATGTCCGTCCTTCATGCTGTTTGTTCATAGACTGCAGTTTGTGATTTGTCTGTAATTTATAAAAAGCAATAAAACTTTCTAAGAATAGTTCTCGGCATGTGGACTTGCATTTAAAAGGTCACGGGGTTCATAATAATTGAATGAAATTAAATTGCCATGAATTACCTAAATCATAAGACAAATGTACTTCCATCTGAAGCATGATAACTTCTTATGTAAATGCAACTTCATGAATTTTACCAATCACAGGATCAAAGGTCAAGGTCACAGTGGCCTCAAATAATCACATATTTATTGCGGTTTTAAAGCAGAAGTCTTTGCATGAACAACTTTCAATTTTCATGGATGTAGGTCAATTCACGCGATCCTTTGGTGCCAAGGCCTTCATATATGACATATAGCATGTTTACTTGAGATATTCATATTGCTAAATAAACATTTTGAGATGATGAGAAACTTTTATAAAATGCTATATTTTATAATCATAATATTTGCTAATAAACTCCTAGAATAGTTAAAAGACAGCACTTTTATGGAATGACATACATTTTTGTGATCAAACAAGTGTATTATGATGTTGTTAAATTGTTACAGAGGGCGCATTTGAAGCACCAGCACTTTGGGCAGATATGACTGGAAATCTAAGAGTTGTTGTTTTACAGCCGACATGTCCAGAGTATACTGATATTGCACAAAAGTTCACTACTTCTTCTGGTGGCACTTTTACAGTTGTCAAGGTATGTATATGCAGTAACATAAATATGTTTACAATGACTTCACCACTTTTTCATGCATTTAACATCTGAATAGGGCACCTATTTCTATGAAGCTCTAGAAATATTGTCCATATCACAGTGCATGGATTTCTGTAGTTATGTATGCACAAATAGTGCAAAAGACTATTCTCAAAAGATTCCTTCAAGACTATTAGAGCAACTCCCTAAATTAAACCACTTCCTGTCTTACCTGACCTTATTTCAGTCTGCCAAACATATTTCCTTTATAAATGGACTTAACTAAAATACCGGTACATGTACTCCTTTCACACCAAGGCAGCAGTGGCCAACTCAACAAGCAGGCACCTGACCGGAGTGGCTTAACATTTGTTAGTTAGGCATTTCTTATTTAAATGAAAAAAGAGATATTTTACAAGCTATCCTAGATGTCTGTCCTCATGTACTGCTTTGTCTGTTTTCAACATATTCATTTGTCTGTTTATCAGAAACGAAAACAAAGCAATTAAAACCTTGGTGTAATAATTCAGTCCAATTATTGTCTAGAACTCCCCCTGTCGCCCCAATAACACATGTCATAATATAAACAGGTATCCTTTTAATATAGTATCTTCTACAAGGAGTATCTATTACCAACTATGGTAAACATGATACAAAGTCTGTTTAATTGCTGATTAAAAGTGACAGGTAATGTAATGTACATAATGACCTGATAAACTTGTTTCCAAAAGTAGTCTGAGTACTTTAGAGATGAAACTTTATGCTTGTTTTTTTTCTTTTTTCTTTCTATGACTAAATGAATTCAAGGAAAAATATCTTATATCTCTCATTTACAGAGAAAAAACATAGGATATGATAGTTTGAATGAAAGAATATTTAAGTTAAATCATTTGGGATTCATTATTATTACACTGCAACCCCGTTATAACGTGCCCTGTTATAATGCTAACTTCAGTAATAAACTCAAAAGCCTTGACTCCCAAACAAGATTTTTGGCTGATTATACTTTTTTGTTTCGCCTTGAAAAGGCGACATATAGGGGTTACTTTTGTCGGCGGCGTCGGCGGCATTGTCAGCGTCCCCTAAAGCTTGTCCGGAGCATAACTCAGTCACTTTAAGTCGGATTGACTTCAAACTTGGTATGCATGCTTCTTTCAATAACCTGAAGTGCAATGCACAAGGACCGGTACTCTGCACTTCTTAATTTTTGAGTTATTGCCCTTTGTAAATTTTCATACTTTAATTTTGTCCAGGCCATTTCTCTTCAACTATAAAAGCTATGGACTTGAAACTTCATAGGATGATAGATCTTGTTAAGAAGAGGTGCAGTGCACAAGAACCGGTACTCTGCATTTCTTATTTTTTGAGTTTAGCCCTTTGTTAATTTTCATACTTTATTTTTGTCCGGGCTATTTCTCCAAAAGTATAAAAGCTATAAACTTGAAACTTTGTCGGATGATAGATATCATAAAAATTAAGTGCAGTGCACGAGAACTGGTACTCTGCATTTCTTATTTTTTGAGTTATTGCCCTTTGTTAATTTTCATACTTTATTTTTGTCCAGGTCATTTCTCCTCAAGTATGAAAGCTATGGACATGAAACTTCATAGGATGATAGATCTTATTAAGAAAAAGTGCATTGTACAAGAAATGGTACTCTGCATTTCATATTTTTGAGTTATTACCCTTTATTAATTTTCATACTTTATTTTTGTCCAGGCCATTTCTCATAAATTATAAAAGCTATGGACTCGAAACTTTATAGAATGATAGATCTTATTGATAAGAAGTGCAGTGCACAGAAACTTCTGCTCTATACTTCTTATTTTTTTAGCTCGACTATTCGAAGAATATGAGAGCTATTGTAGTCGCCCCGGCGTCGGCGTCCGCGTCGGCGTCTGCGTTGGTTAAAGTTTTTTGTAAAGTCAAATATCTCAATTATTACTTGAGATATTCAATTGAAACTTACAATACTTATTTATAGTAACAAGGTACATAAGATTGACAAGTTGGATAACTCTGCCTACAATATTGACAGAATTATGCCCCTTTTTAACTTAGAAAATTTTGGTTAAAGTTTTTTGTAAAGTCAAATATCTCAATTATTGCTTGAGATATTCAATTGAAACTTACAATACTTATTTATAGTAACAAGGTACATCAGATTGACAAGTTGGATAACTCTGCCTACAATATTGACAGAATTATGCCCCTTTTTAACTTAAAAAATTTTGGTTAAAGTTTTTTGTAAAGTCAAATATCTCAATTATTGCTTGAGATATTCAATTGAAACTTACAATACTTATTTATAGTAACAAGGTACATCAGATTGACAAGTTGGATAACTCTGCCTACAATATTGACAGAATTATGCCCCTTTTTAACTTAGAAATTTTGGTTAAAGTTTTTTGTAAAGTTAAATATCTCTATTATTGCTTGAGATATTCAATTGAAACTTACAATACTTATTTATAGTAACAAGGTACATCAGATTGACAAGTTGGATAACTCTGTCTACAATATTGACAAAATTATGCCCCTTTGGAACTTAGAATTTTGGTTAAAGTTTTTTTGTAAAGTCAAATATCTCAATTATTGCTTGAGATATTAAATTGAAATTTAAAACACTTTTTTTTAGTAACAATGTTCATCAGTTTGCAAAATTGCATTACTCTGCCTGCAATATTTGCAGAATTATTTGCCCCTTTGAAACTTAGAAATTTGGTTAAAGGTTAAAGGTTTTCAAAGATATTTACTTGAAACTTTACACATGCACTTAGGTTCATAATTGAAATGTCATAATTGTATGTCACTGACCAAGTTCCATAACTCTATCTTGCATTAAGGCTGATTCATATCCCCTTTTCTACTTAGTCTCTTGGTTAATGTTTACATGCAAGTTTTACATATCTCAATAACTTTTAAAGATATTTATTTAAAACTTTACATATGATTTAGGGTCATAATTGTAGGTCACTGACAAAGATCCATAATTCTGTCTTGCATTTAGGCGGATTTTTCTCCCCTTCTTTCAACTTAGAAATTCATGGTAAAGTTTTGCTTGTAAGCTGTTATATCAACAACTTCTGAAGGGTTTGTGCCTTTTTTGGGACAATTTTATGCATTCATGATAATAAAGCAGTGATTTACTTGATAAAACATCTTAATAACAAGCCTTTGTACCTTTTCTGTCAAATTTATGTATTCATAGGTAATTAATATTATTATACTCAATAAAACACCCTTGTGACATTTCCTTCCGAATAGTCAAGCCAATATTGTATAATTAGACCCTCTCTAAGGCCTATAACATGAATTTATAAAAAAAAATTAGCCCTTTTGTGAACTTAAAAAATTTAACAGTATCAAAGCTCTTTTACTATCAAGCACTTAGAATAGTCGAGCGTGATGTCCTACCGACAGCTCTTGTTAGTTATTGCCCTTTGTTAATTTTCATATTTCATTTTTGTCCTGGCCATTTCTCCTAAACTATATTGTTCACAAGGCGACACATCCAACTCGTGGAGTTCTAGTTTCATCTAGATGTATAACATGTCGTAACATCTATAACGCTTTTACTCAAACTGTAATGGCTTTACATTCTTGATTTATGTTTTTCTTTTAAAAATTTTCTGTTGCTTTTAAATATAATTAGTATTATTTGACAATATATTATGTTTACATTGTTAAATTGTTTTAGAAAAATAGTAATGCCGATATTCATTAAACAGTATGTTAAAATCGTTGTTGTTATATGGATTGGCAGTGGGTGGTAGTAATGAGGTAATTTTGCGATTAGAGCTATATATGTAAATATGAACCTCATTATATGGCAGTGTTGGACCTTTAGACCCCAACTTGAGCATTATCACAGGGCTGCAGTGTATTTTGTAATGTTTTTAAATTTTAATCAAGGTAAAATTTCATTTTATATTAAACGTAAATGCAGTTATCATGTCTAGCTAGCTTACAGGCAACTTATTTTATTTGCATCAAATATTTAATATACTGTAAAATTCCTATTAAACGGCCCGGGGGGCTAAACATTTTCCAAAAAGGGGGGCTATTTTTACAACATGTTTTTTCCTAAATCCAAAAATCATTGAAAATACATTTAGTGTTAACAAGTGTTGGTAATAACATTAAAATGTGTTTAGATTTTAAAGTTCGTGTGATACATTTTTGTGTTTACTATGAAATAAAATGGATTCTGAAGGATCTGAATAAGATTATGGATTTATTCAAGAGTTCACTACTGATGAGCAGATATTTTTCCATATCAAATAGCCTGGGGGGCTTTTATTAGGGGAGGGGCGTTTATTAGGAATTTTACAGTAATTATGTTGAATTTAAAAAAAAAGAAGAAAAAAAGCAACAGCATAATAGGCCTTTATAACATGCCTATCAGATACTGACTTTAAGTGATAAATATGATATAAAAATATTCCTGGGAATTTTGTGACGTTTGTAGCAAGTAGATTTTATGCGAAGAAGGATTAGGTATTTGCTTAAATCTCAACACACAAAATGTCTAAAAACTACTGAAATTTGGTTTTTGCAAACTTTTTATACATGACAAAATATCAAATAATATACTAGTATGGTAGGTTATCATTTTTGCTCACTTGATCAGAAGTGTTAAGGGTCATGTAATATACAATGTATATATCCTCAGCATTTAGGGTGCCAATTGTTTTAAGTTTTCGGATTTCTGTAAAAAAAAAATTAAAATAAGATTTTTGCCTGTTACGCATCTCTTCTACTACTTTATGTCTATTATACAATTATGATGCTTGTACGTTTACATGCGGAATCGTTTGCGGTTTTTTTTTTATGTGAAAGAAAGGAATATAAGCCCAAATTTCAATACTTGTGTTGCTTTGAGGAGCTGGTTAGTATGTCGACTTTAGTGTGTTCCCCTTGTGTGTCATATAATTAGCATGGTCTTCATCTCTTATTAACCAGGTTTTCAATTTTGAAAATCCTGGTTATTAGATTGGGGTATGGCGGGCGGATGGGCGGATGGGCGGCTGGGCGGATGGGCGGGCGTCAAACGAAATTGTGTCCGCTCTGTAACTCTTCAACCCTTTGAAGAATTTTGATGAAACTTCAGACAAATGTTTACCACATCAAGATGACGTGCAGAACGCATGTTCCGCATGGCTGGCTCCAAGGTCAAGGTCACAGTGACATTAACATTGAAAATCCTGTCCGCTCTGTAACTCTTCAACCCTTTGAAGAATTTTGATGAAACTTCAGACAAATGTTTACCACATCAAGATGACGTGCAGAACGCATGTTCCGCCATGGCTGGCTCCAAGGTCAAGGTCACAGTGACATTAACATTGAAAATCCTGTTTACATGATTTTAACTTCGGGCGTCAAACGAAATTGTGTCCGCTCTGTAACTCTTCAACCCTTTGAAGAATTTTGATGAAACTTCAGACAAATGTTTACCACATCAAGATGACGTGCAGAACGCATGTTCCGCATGGCTGGCTCCAAGGTCAAGGTCACAGTGACATTAACATTGAAAATCCTGTCCGCTCTGTAACTCTTCAACCCTTTGAAGAATTTTGATGAAACTTCAGACAAATGTTTACCACATCAAGATGACGTGCAGAACGCATGTTCCGCATGGCTGGCTCCAAGGTCAAGGTCACAGTGACATTAACATTGAAAATCCTGTTTACATGATTTTAACTTTGGGCGTCAAACGAAATTGTGTCCGCTCTGTAACTCTTCAACCCTTTGAAGAATTTTGATGAAACTTCAGACAAATGTTTACCACATCAAGATGACGTGCAGAACGCATGTTCCGCATGGCTGGCTCCAAGGTCAAGGTCACAGTGACATTAACATTGAAAATCCTGTCCGCTCTGTAACTCTTCAACCCTTTGAAGAATTTTGATGAAACTTCAGACAAATGTTTACCACATCAAGATGACGTGCAGAACGCATGTTCCGCATGGCTGGCTCCAAGGTCAAGGTCACAGTGACATTAACATTGAAAATCCTGTTTACATGATTTTAACTTCGGGCGTCAAACGAAATTGTGTCCGCTCTGTAACTCTTCAACCCTTTGAAGAATTTTGATGAAACTTCAGACAAATGTTTACCACATCAAGATGACGTGCAGAACGCATGTTCCGCATGGCTGGCTCCAAGGTCAAGGTCACAGTGACATTAACATTGAAAATCCTGTCCGCTCTGTAACTCTTCAACCCTTTGAAGAATTTTGATGAAACTTCAGACAAATGTTTACCACATCAAGATGACGTGCAGAACGCATGTTCCGCATGGCTGGCTCCAAGGTCAAGGTCACAGTGACATTAACATTGAAAATCCTGTTTACATGATTTTAACTTGATTTGGCAGTCAAAGGTCATATCATCTTTGGAGGTAATTTAAAAAAGATATGATATATTATTTCATGTCTACTTTGTAACTTGTTTTTCATTATACAGAATTATCAATATAATTATAGTGAACAAATTCTTCTGTGCTGAACTCGTCCTACATTTCTCAACGGATTTTGTTCAAACTTTTACAGAAGCTTTGTCATCAAGCACCATGGCACATATTGTCGGGGTTTTGTGATTGGATAGTTTTTGACCTAATTATGGCCCTTTGTTTTTTTCCTTATACATAATATTATAGTGAACACTTCTTCAGTGGCAATTCCTCCTAGATTATTCATGTTTTACATTGCACATAGTTACATTGTTTGTTGCTTGTATTTGTATTTCAAATACAACATATTTATCTACAATGGTGATAATTGAAAACCTGGTTTCATGGCATTGCCATGTTTCTTGTCTGTTAAAAGTCTGAGGGAAGTAATTTTGCTTAGTGCGTAAATGCGATTTTATTTTTCCATTGAAGATCAAGTGATGCAGGTGTCAACACATGCTTTGGTTAGTATTCCCAGAATGTATTTTAAAAAAAGGGAATTTTCCCTTACTTTAATCTGATGTTAAACTGAAATTGAATGTTAAAAACTTTGGCCTTTACTTAATGTGTAATATACAACATATCACCTGGTAAGGTTTATGTGTCATTTTATAAATATTACATCCAGCTGAGGGTTATAGAAAGAAATGTTTTACCTACAATGATCTGCAGTGTCCAATTTTTGTCCGGAGCATATCTCCTACACTAATGGATCAGTTAAAATACACCAAAACAACACATAAAATATATGTTTATGATTATTATAATAATATTATTATCATAATATTTATGATTATTAAGTTATTTAACCTGTTACGATATGTGTCCTACATTATGACATGTTTCGTCTTAAGTAATAACGACTAACCATTAAAGTTATTTTATTCCTACACCAATGGAGGAATATTCATGAAATTCATAGAAATGTTCACCACTATCAGAAGCTGTGTCGTGCATATGAACCAGGCCTTTAGGTCAAAGGTCAAGGTCACACTTAGAGGTCATTGAAAAATGCTTGTCCGGAGCAAAACTTCTACATGCATAGAGGGATTTAAATATAACGTGGCACAAATGTTCACTATTGTGAGGCAGAGTGTCGCGTACAAAATTAAGGTCCCGGCGGCCAAGGTCAAGGTCACACATAGGGTTCAAAATTCAGATAAAAATATTAAAATGTGTATTGGGACCATTTAGTCATCATTTATTGAGGGATTGAAACACAAATGGTCATTTTCATGACTACTGGTGTGAAACATGTAATTTGGATTAATATATGCAAGGTCAAGGTCATTAAAGATGATTCCCAAGGTCACTAAAAATGATAAAATATAGAGATTTTGTCCAGAGCATATCTTCTACACATATGGAGAGATTGTAATGAAACTTCATACAAATGTTCACCACTATGAGAAGCTGTGTTCCGTGCATGAATCAGGTCTCTAGGTTAAAGGTCAAGGTCACACTTAGAGGTCATTGAAAAAGGCTTGTCCAGAGCAAAAGTTCCACACGCATAGAAGGATTACAATATACAGTATAAGTGGTTTTTTCTGCGGTGACTTTATTTCTGTGTATTCTGTGGTCAATATCAGCACCGCAGAAATAAAAACCACAGTATATTTCTCCATGTTTTGTTTTTTAACCTGTTAAGATATGTGTCCTACATTATGACATGTTTCGTCTTAAGTAATAACGACTAACCAATTATAACGGTTAGCGGGTTTTATAAAATTGCTGTCGGCTAAGTATGTATCTGTGTTTGTAAGGATGTGCTTATTGTTAATTATGCCAATTTGTGAATAAATATTTTTAAATTACATGAATAAAGTGTTTGCCAGGACGCTGAAAAATTGTTTTTTTTACCACTAAATCATTCAAACCATTTTAACCCTTATACTGCTAAATAATCGACGTATTCTTTTATTGTTATCTGAATTATGTTAAATTTATATCAATTTTCTTAAATTTATGATACTACCGGGGTATATTTTTCACATGTTATGTCACGCTCATCAAAAGATGCATACTTTTCTATTGTTGCGCATTATTTTTTGTTTCTACGCAAACAATTAATTTGTTTGTAATTACTGCACAGTTTTGCGGTGATGACGTTAAACAAAAGCAAATATGTACATGCAAACAAAATAGGCAGAATAATGTGACTTAGACTGTGATAAGATGAGCCTCAGAATTTTAAACATGTTTTGTTCAACAAATGTGTTGCAGAAAAAAAGTCCGCAGAAATAAGAAACATGCCAAAATTTGGAAAAAAAACGCAGAATTTGGAGCCCGCAGAAAAAAACACTTATATGGTAACTTGGCACAAATGTTCACTATTGTGAGGTAGAGTGTTGCACGCAAAATTAAGGTCTCTGCAGCTATTAGGTCAAGGTCACACAAAGGGGTCAAAGTTCAGATAAAAAAATCACTAGAAATGATAGTATATCCAGATATTGCCTTGAGCATATTTCCTATATGCATATCTGTAATGGCCACATCTCTGTCAAAAGCTTCTGTGATGGGCGTATATTGCATCAATGTTGCCCTTGTTTAAGAAAATAATATTGAAATTATTTTACTCAGATACTAGAATGCCTACAGCTTAATTGTTTAGCATTTTCTAGCAATGGATTTCAGGTGACCAATCCAGAGCCACGACACCCCTCTTGCTTATGTTGAGTCACTGTAAAATTGGATTGGGTGATTTGTTTATTTATTCAGTTGTTTTTTACAGATAGAGCGCATTCAGAACAAGACCTTATGGTCACAGTATGCAGCAAAGAAAAAACAACTAGAGGATCAGAATCCACCTAATACAACAAATGAGAGATTGTTATGGCATGGTACTGCTGTTGAAGCTGTTGATAAAATCAATGCTCATGGATTTAACAGGAGTTATTGTGGCAAAAATGGTGTGTACCTTATCAATCATATTATCATTTTTCAACTGTGTTTTATTCCCTCTTTAACTCACTTGAGCATAAAGTGTGATTGCATGATCTGTATACAACATTTAGTAAAAGTGTTTGTTTATGATGGTAATTAGCAGTATAACTTGTATTATGATATCCAGCAGTATCTAGCCCTACTTTTGGTGGCCCTCTACAGAAGTTATATAAACAGTTCCTGTCTGATACACAAGTAGGTCAGAGGTTAAAAAATAGACTTAAGAAATAAATACTTTGAGAATCTCCTTACCAGGGCTTAGGTTTTTATTATAGCTTGTGGTATTCTACAAAAAATTGCATAGATCACGCCCCTTAAGGGTCAAGATTGATTGGCAAAGCCTTGGGATTCATTTAATTTACATTGACTTTCTTCTTTTGTCTCTTTCTGCCAAGAACTCATATTTATATGGTTGTAGTTTTGCCTTGTAGGCCTCTCAAAAGTGATACCAATTATGCTCCAGTGCTCAAATTTGTGGGATGGGATGACTTGTGTAGTAAATAATCAAGTGCTCAGGGTTTAGGTATTTGGCATGAAGAGTTGCTTGTTTGACCTGTACAATAGTTATTTAAATCATGTCCAGTTGGTCAGTTTATACAGACTTGTAAAGTCTTTATGAATTCTAACCTAAACTACAATGCCAAGAGCATAGATATTTGGCATATAGTATCACCTTGTAATCTCTTACAAAGGTTATATAATTCATGTCCTTATTGTCAAAATTGTCAGCCCCAGACTTTCTTAGTTATATAGATATGTATATAGTGTTACACTACAATGTCCAAGGATTGCATATTAGACATGCAGCATTGCCTTCTTGAACCCTTCATATCTTTAATGAATTATGCAGCCAGGGTAAAAAAGACACACACAATATGGCCTAATTACTTACTTTTTATATAAAAATTGAAGATTTGTGACCTTTGTTAGCATTGTATCAGTGACCAACAACTTATGTGCTGGAATGTCTTTGAACTTTAATCCAAATATGTTGTAGTCTGGATATCTTATTGTTGACATTATAAGGTCCAATAAAAATCCTTAACAGGTTTTAAGTATTATCCATTCAAGTATTATCCATTCATACATATATAAGTTAACGCATCTGGAATTTAAATTTTTTGTAGCTTTAAAATAAAATGTTTACTTCGGAAGAACTGGAAAATTTGCTCATGGTGAAATTAATAAAATTCATATTGTTAATGAAGCAATGAAGTTGTATGCCATTTTGCTGATAATTTTCAAACATTTTTAATTTCAAATTTTAAGTTAAATTCATATGAACTCAAAATAGAGAAAATAAGAATCTCTAAAGAAAGCCCAACACGGCATAATTGAAAATGTTGCAGGCTCGGTTTGATTGAGCCTGTTCATGGACGGTACTGTTAAGTGCAAACTACCGTCCACGCCCCCTAGCACCGGCTTAAGCAGAATTCAACATTTACTATGAACAGGTACAATTTCGAATTTTGAAACATCTGCAGATGTATTCATATGGTGGTTATCATGGAACCTTCAATCTGACACGTAAGTGCCATTCCATGAAAAGCGGCATATCGTCCCCAAGTTAAAATGTCAAAAGTCTGTGGCTGAGTAGTTAAGGTCATTGGCTTCAAACCACTTACCCCTTACCACTATGGGTTTGAATCGTGCAAGGGACTTTGGAATCTTTCATGTTGAGAAGCTATCAAACTAGCTTATAGAATGTCGGTGGTTTTACTGAAGTTCTTTTTTGTTGGTGAGATGTAACATCCAATAAAAAGAAAATGGAAAAAGTGATATCAAAAATTATATTGAAATTCTGTCTCTCTTCTATTTTCAGCAACCGTCTTTGGGGATGGTGTTTACTTTGCTGTCAATGCAAGTTATTCATGTAGTGATACTTATTCCCGGCCTGCAAGTGGTGTAAAGAGGATGTATTATTGCCGTGTACTTACTGGAGAATTTACCCAGGGTACCAGAGGAATGCGTGTAGCACCTACAAAGGGTGGTACTGGTAGCACTGCTATATTCGACTCTGTTGTGGACAGACAAGCTACCCCAGGGATGTTTATTATTTTCCATGACACACAAGCCTATCCGGAATATCTTATATCTTTTAAGCCAAAGTAAATAACTGTTATTTATGACATTACAGTGATATATTTCAATCAATATTGAACAGTTAGTTATATGTGTCGTACTAGTTATATGTGTCATACTAGTGTCAGTGCCTTCGATAAATAGAATTGATAAGACTGTTATTTAATATTTTACTTTTCCGTATGTTCCTTGAATAAAAATGTTGATACTGTTGAATGTTACATTTTTGTGTGAGTTTCTTTATCATTACAAATCAATATGTGTATATTGATGTGACATTTTATTATTAAGTTAGTTATTAATTTAAGTTATATCAGTGCTCCTTGCCAATTTAATTGTTATTGCTTTTTATCAATACAAATTGATATACAATTCTATAATTATGACATTTAAGTGTATTAAGGACCTTCTTTAATATCATACAACTTAAAATTCTGCTATATATATTACATCAGCTTAAATTCTGTAATCTATATGAATTGTTACATGATAATATATGTAATTATGTTGAATATTTTTTACAGATTTCCTTCATATATACTGTATATGTAACGTTTATTTTCTTCTTAATTGCAAATTGGTTCCCTACTTGTTTCAGTGGTAAAGGTCTCCGACTTGAAATCATTTGCCCTCACTGCGGTGGTTTAAAATTCCACCCGGGATTCTTTTTTTGTGAGGAAGATAACCAGCCAGGATATTGTGGTGTGGTGGTTTTATTTGGCTGCCCTTTAATGCCTGTAATAATTAAGGGTGGGACATCTCCATCATAAAAGCTAGAAATTCTCTCACTACATTTAAATTGTTCAGTGTTACATAAACTTTAAAGCCAAAGAAACAATGTAAATTGCAGTCAAACTTGCTATATGTGACATTAATGTTATTTCCTTCCCAAATATGAATTGTTTTATTGTTATTTCAGCTAATGAGTGCATTTTTTTTAGTTATAAAGATAGGTAATGTAAAGAGAATTGAAAGGAACATAAGGTTATCTGATTTGAATGAAAGGGCTGAAGTCTATTTGATGTTCATTCTCTTTTATATATAGCCCATTGAACAAAACACTTTCCATGTCATCATGATATGTAAACCCTGGAAAAATGTAACCAATATGCTAGCATGTAAACAGTAAACATGTAAACATGAAAACTTATGAAATACCAAAATTGATTCTTAGTAGTAAAAACTTATATTTTTTGCTAAATTTCATTTGATTTCAGATACATGTAATAAACATGAAAATTTCAATAAAACATGGTTTGTAGACTCATAAGGTTGCTTGCTTCCTTTTTAGCTCGACTATTCGAAGAATATGAGAGCTATTGTAGTCGACGTCAGCGTTCGCGTCTGTGTCTGCGTTGGTTAAATTTTTTTGTAAATTCAAATATCTCAATTATTGCTTGAGATACTCAATTGAAACTTACAATACTTATTTATAGTAACAATGTACATCAGATTGACAAGTTAGATAACTCTGCCTACAATATTGACAGAATTATGCCCCTTTTTAACTTAGAAATTTTGGTTAAAGTTTTTTTGTTAAGTCAAATATCTCAATTATTGCTTGAGATATTCAATTGAAACTTACAATACTTATTTATAGTAACAATGTTCATCAGATTGACAAGTTGGATAACTCTGCCTACAATATTGACAGAATTATGCCCCTTTTTAACTTAGAAATCTTGGTTAAAGTTTTTTTGTAAAGTCAAATACATGTATCTCAATCAAGGCTACAGATAACATTTTGTGCATATTGGGTAATTACCCTTTGTTTTGTGATCTATTTGGTTTTTTCTATTTTCTTAGAGTTATTTCTGTATTTTTTACCCTACCCCTTCTAACCAATTTGAGTTATAAAGCACGAGTTCATGTATTTTACCCAAAATTTCTGACCTTCATTGTAGACTGTTGTAGGTTTTGTATTGTTATAAAAAAGCTACTTACTACTTTGCTTTATGGTTTATTGGCTTAGGAGATTTCCAAGTTGCCTGATATAATTTAAAGGTTAAAACAGTCTGAAACAGTATGATCTGCCTGATGTACGCGTTGAGTAATAATTTACGTCATTACGCACCAGTTCAAATGTAGTTTGCATAAGTAAGAATTCATTTACTTTTTCTTACCCTTAGTTATTGTTTCTTTTGGGTTTTTAGACATTTTAATTGGGTAATAACGCAAATATGCATGTTATCTGCAGCCCTGTCTCAATTATTGCTTGAGATATTCAATTGAAATTTACAATACTTTTTTATAGTAACAATGTACATCAGTTTGCAAAATTGCATAACTCTGCCTGCAATATTTGCAGAATTATCTGCCCCTTTTTAACTTAGAAATTTTGGTTAAAGGTCTTCAAAGATATTTACTTGAAACTTTACACATGTACTTACGGTCATTCATAATTGGAGAGTCATAATTGTATGTCACTGACCAAGTTCCATAACTCTACTCGCATTTAGGCTGATTCATCTCCCCTTTTCTACTTAGTCTCTTGGTTAATGTTTACATGCAAGTTTTACATATCTCAATAACTATTAAAGATACTTATTTAAAACTTCACATAATATTATGCATTTAGAATCATAATTGTAGGTCACTGACCAAGATCCATAATTCTATCTTGCATTTAGGCTGATTTTTCTCCCCTTTTATAACTTAGAAATTCATGGTAAAGTTTTTCTTGTAAGCTGTTATCTCCATAACTACTAAAGAGTTTGTGCCTTTTTTTTGGGACATTTTTATGCATTCATAATAATAAAGCAGTGATTTACTTGATAAAACATCTTAATAACAATCCTTTGTACCTTTTCGGTCAACTTTATGTATTCATAGGTAATTAGCATTATTATACTCAATAAAACACCCTTGTGACAATTTTTGAATAGTCGAGCCAATACTGTCTTCCGTCAGCTCTTGTTTTTTTTTTGGTCTAAATAGACAATGCAGTTACTTGAGAGCAAACTTTTATTACCTGCACACTTCAGTTAATGCACTGTACTCCTATGTGTATACAATTTTATCATGCACAAATTTTAAATAAAATGGTCATCCAGTTATGATAAAAAAAAGTTACAGACTTAAAGGAACTCCACCAAAGTCTTAAAATATAGCCTGATATCATAAAAATTCGAAATTCTGTCATAAATCAACCTTTGCACTTAATATAGAAAACTTTGCAATAGATGATAATATAAAAATATACTTGGTATACTTGTAAATCAACTGTTTTTGCAATTTTTCCAGTGGATTTGAGTGAAAAGCATTACAATGCTTTTCAATTTGGGGTAAATTTGCGCAATGAAACTTATTATTATTTAATTATCTTTGGAAATTTTGGAGGTCAAGAGAAAATATCAGTCTTGAAAAAAATATATTGATCCCTTCATGCCAGAAACCTCAGTGGAGTCCCTATTAAAAATGCCATTCAGCACTGTTGAATTTAAGCTGGCAAAAGTCATTGAATGCATTTAATTCAGTGGCTTTCTTAGAAGCCCATGATAGGTTTGGGATTCTCGCTAAATTATCTCTTCTGTCTGTACTGGTTGGGGACCACCAAAACCGGACAACCACCAAACCCGGACGGCCCCGATAATGCTTGATTTAGTTTTTTCTTTGTTCAGTGGTTGTCAGTCACTATTTTATCAACAATAAGTGCATGTTTCTTTTAAAATTAAGTAAATAAAATTATTTCAACCTCCGTCAATGGTAATATTTTAATGTCTACTTCAAGAATATTGACGTTGAAATTTGGGGGTCAAGAAAACAATGCCTGACCTCATATACCAGCTATAATCATTTGCAGAGTGAATAATAGAATATCCAAAACTTCAGGATTTGTTGCTGAAATATTGTGTATCATGTTAAAAATAAAAAATAAAAACACCCAAGCTTTTATCTGAAATAAATCATGTCATGTACATATCTGTCCGGACACATGGTACTGTAGTGTAGACAATTTAGGTAATTTTGATTCCCTGTTTGTCGAGCCTCAGATTAAGTGTCAATACAATCAGAAATAAACAAACTAGTTTGTTAGTTAGGAGAAGAACCTAGCTGAACTGTGTCAAATTTTTTGGTCTCTTGGTTAAAAATGTTGCAAAAGTGTCCGGTTGATGGTCTCCGACCAGTAATGTTACAATTATTAATTGCATTATACATTGCAATATTTATAGTTATGATTAAATTACCCTTTTGGTCTGCCTCTGCCAGTAAAAGTTGATAAGTATTTTATATCCTTTAAAGTTATGTTGTGACTTAATTATAATTGAATTATAATCAACTTACTACTTGTCTATGCATTATTGCAAAAAAGACTCTACTAGGCTTCTTAAATATTTGAATCTAATGTTGATATGCAATATATGTATAGATACATGTATATTTGTTGTTACAAATAAAGATAGTGTATTTATTTTATATACAGAATTATGATAAATTTATTTTGTTGTTATTTCATAGAAGCTAAAATTGATAATGTAACTTTGTTCTGTAAGTGATGCTTGAAAGTTTGATAATACTATTAATTTAATCTATTTTATATCAGTGCTCTTTGTGAATTGTATTAAGTATTAAGCTTTAAGGATCAAAAAATGTCTCAGTGATTTTTGTATATCATAGTTTAGCAAATAAAACTGGCACTAAATTCAGCAGTTTATAGTGATCGACAGAGAAAACTGTCATAGATGTGATGTATGATATAATATTAATAAACATTATGATTTGATTTGTTTGTTTGTGTTATATGTTTAAAGCATGTGAATCTGAACATGATGATATGACATTCTTGTTCGTGGTTATATGTTTAAAGTATGTGAATCAGAATTGATTTAATATCAGCTGAGGCTATTTTAAGACAGCATTTAGGCAAAGAAACAGATGCATTATTATGTGTCAGTGGCGATGATGTGTATTGAAGAAATATAAATTTAGAAGTTAGTTCATTAATAAAACACCAGAGCGCTTTAAATCAGTTCACCTAAGGACACTTGAAAATATCTTTCTTCATTATTATTATTATCATCAAGATTGATGAAAGAGTCTAATGATCAGCTTATCCAGATATGTAAGGGCTTTATTTAAGACTCTATGAAACGTAACCAAGGTCTGTAGGGTAGCAAGATTGTGTTTCATTATACATGTTATATGTCTACAGAGAAAACAATTATTGGGCAACTTTGTTATCTTCTTGTAAACTGTTATGAGTGATATAATGGCTCTCTATGACTTGTAATTAAAGCCATGATATAAGCAGTTATGGCCCTTTATGGCTTGTAATTAAAGCCATGATATAAGCAGTTACAGCCCTTTATGGCTTGTAATTAAAGCCATGATATAAGCAGTTATAGCCCTTTATGGCTTGTAATTTAAAAGCCATGATATTAGCAGTTATGGCCCTTTATGGCTTGTAATTAAAGCCATGATATTAGCAGTTATGGCCCTTTATGGCTTGTAATTAAAGCCATGATATTAGCAATTATAGCCCTTTATGGGTTGTAATTAAAGCCATGATATAAGCAGTTATAGCCCTTAATGGCTTGTAATTAAATCCATGATATTAGCAGTTATGGCCCTTTATGGCTTGTTATGAAAGCTGTGATATTAGCAGTTATAGCCCTTTATGGCTTGTAATTATAGCCGTGATATTGGCAGTTATAGCCCTTTATGATGGCTTGTAATTAAAGCCATGATATAAGCAGTTATAGCCCTTTATGGCTTGTAATTAAAGCCGTGATAATAACAGTTACAGCCCTTTATGGCTTGTAATTAAAGCCGTGATAATAGCAGTTATAGCCCTTTATGGCTTGTAATTAAAGCCATGATATTAGCAGTTATGGCCCTTTATGGATTGTAATTAAAGCTCTGATATTAGCAGTTATAGCCCTTTATGGCTTGTAATTACAAGCCGTGATAAAAGCAGTTATGGCCTTTATGGCTTGGTAATTAAAGCCATAATATTAGCAGTTATGGCCCTTTATGGCTTGTAATTACAGCCGTGATTATAGGCAGTTATAGCCCTTCTATGGCTTTTAATTAAAGCCATGATATTAGCAGTTATAGCCCTTTAAGGCTTGCTAATACAGCCGTTGATAATAGCAGTTATAGCCTTTTATGGCTTGTAATTAAAGCCATGATATTTAGCAGTAATGACCCTCTATGGCTTGTAATTAAAGCCATGATAGTAGCAGTTATAGCCCTTTATGGCTTGTAATTAAAGCCGTGATAATAGCAGTTATAGCCCTTTATGGCTTTTAATTAAAGCCATGATATTAGCAGTTATGGCCCTTTATGGCTTGTAATTAAAGCCGTGATATTAGCAATTAAAGCCATGATATTAGCAGTTATGGCCCTTTATGGCTTGTTATTAAAGCCGTGATATTAGAGAGCAGTGTAATAACTCTTTACAACAATGAAGCTTGCCACATCTGATGTTTCAGGGTGGGCTTTTTGAGACAAAAGAAATTACTTGTCAAATACAATATTATATTATGTTTTAATTGGAAACATCTTTCAGGCAATCAGAGATATAGATCGATGTCTCTGAGGCAATACAATGGTTATTTATATTCAATGAAAAAGCATATAATTTCCTATCGTGAACCCATGAGTATATATTGAGACTTAAAACATTAACATTGCCTGAGCTTGTCTCCACAAAATAAATGGTCTTCATAGGTAATGAGGCCATAATGGTTGGAATGTTCCAATTAATTGTCTTATTCTTAAATCAACTTGTAAGAAATCAAATGTTGACATTACTTCAAAGTTGTTCTGAAGCAATTGTATTAATCAAGCAAATCGTATTTGCATTGCCTTATAATTTGAATGATGTATGGCATTTTCATTCATTCATTTGTTTGACATAAAAAGAACATCTGCATAGCTTAAAAGATGTAATTAAAAAAATCAAAGACATTGTATAATGTTTCTTTAATTTGTGATGACATTTTGATTTTACAGATTGAGCGTATTCAGAACAGGACATTATGGTCACAGTACGAGGCAAAGAAAAAACAACTGGAAGATCAGAATCCACCTAATACAACAAATGAGAGATTGTTATGGCATGGTACAGCAGCGGAAACAGTTGACAATATCAACGCTCATGGATTTAACAGGAGTTATTGTGGTAAAAATGGTATGTTTAAGTATACCTAATTGTTTATTTAATTGTTTTATTAGATTTTTAAGTAACAATTACCCTCAACAAAAGGTTATGCAGCATCTTTCCAGCTTAATCATTGGAGGAAAACCTCAGGTGCCCCTTTGTGCATTTTTAGCTTGACTATTCGATAAGACTGAGAAAAGCTATTGTCACCTGTCGCCGGCGTAACCACTTATGTTAATGTTTTTGTAATACCTCAAATATGTTCAAAGTCCATTGACATATGGCTTTGAAACTTTGCACACTTGTTCACCTTCATGACCCCAACCTGTATACAAGAGGGGGTAACTGTATTAAGCATTTTGACAGAATTATGCCCCTTTTTCAACAGAATTTACGTTAAAGTTTTTGGAATACCTCAAATATTTTCAAAGTCCATAGACATATGGCTTTGAAACTTTGCACACTTTTTCACCATTATGACCCAAACATGTAGACCGGTGGAGGTAACTGTATTAAGCATTTTGACAGAATTATGCCCCTTTTTGGACATAATTTACGTTAAAGTTTTTGTAATACCTCAAATATTTTCAAAGTCCATTGACATATGGCTTTGAAACTTTGCACACTTGTTCACCATTATGACCCCAACATGTAGACAGGAGGGGGTAACTGTATCAAGCATTCTGACAGAATTATGCCCCTTTTCGACTTCGGTTTCCACACAGTGGCTGTTGACTCACCTTTTTTTTTAGAAACTTGAGCGCAATTTTTAACGAAGCAATAAATACGCACGGACAACGAAAAAGGGGTTATGTTAAAGTTTTTGTAACATCTCAAATATTTTCAAAGTCCATTGACATATGACTTTGAAACTTTGCACATTTGTTCACCATCCTAATGTTGACCCCAACCTGTAGACAGGTGGTGGTAACTCTATGAAGCATTTGGCAGAATAATGCCCCTTTTTTACCTTTTTTAACTTAGAATTTACATTTAAGTTTGCATACTACCTCAGATATTTTCATATTCTATTGACATCAGGCTTTAAAACAAGTTAAAATTTTATACTCTTCTTTGAGAGCATAATAGGACTCTCTCATTGGGCCTATATCTGTAACATGGATTTAAAGGAAAAAAAATTCCCTTTTGTTAACTTAGAAAATTTTGCATTATAAGGGTTTTTTACTATCAAGCACTAAGGATAGTCTAGCGTTGCTGTCCTACCAACAGCTCTTGTTAAGCTTAACTGTGACTCCTGAGTAGAGACAACTGACCTTTGAAGTCAGAAAACGTAAACACTAGAAGTATACAGTTGTATATTATCATATAAAACTTTAGAGCACATACCATATCTAATAAGAAAAAGAAGAACTTTTATATCACAAGTTAAACTTTGATGTTAGATAAACTACTATTGGATTATATACAAAGTATATTAATGCTGCCATTTTTAGCTCGACTATTCGATAAGAATAAGTAGAGCTATTGCAGTCACCCAAGCGTCGGCGTCGGCGTAACCACTTATGTTAAAGTTTTTGTAATAGTTCAAATATTTTCAAAGTCCATTGACATATGGCTTTGAAACTTTGCACACTTGTTCACCATCATGACCCCAACCTGTAGACAGGAGAAGGTAACTCTATCAAGCATTTTGACAGAATTATGCCCCTTTTTCGACTTAGAATTTACGTTAAAGTTTTTGTAATAGTTCAAATATTTCAAAGTCCATAGACATATGGCTTTGAAACTTTGCCACACTTGTTCACCATCATGACCCTAACCTGTAGACAGGAGGAGGTAACTCTATCAAGCATTTTGACAGAATTATGCCCTTTTTCGACTTAGAATTTACTGTTAAAGTTTTTGTAATAGTTCAAATATTTTCAAAGTCCATTGACATATGGCTTTGAAACTTTTGCACACTTGTTCAACATCATGACCCCAACCTGTAAACAGGAGGAGGTAACTCTATCAAGCATTTTGACAGAATTATGCCCCTTTTTCGACTTAGAATTTACGTTAAAGTTTTTGTAATAGTTCAAATATTTTCAAAGTCCATTGACATATGGCTTTGAAACTTTGCACACTTGTTCACATCATGACCCCAACCTGTAGACAGGAGAAGGTAACTCTATCAAGCATTTTGACAGAATTATGCCCTTTTCCGACTTAGAATTTACGTTAAAGTTTTTGTAATAGTTCAAATATTTTCAAAGTCCATAGACATATGGCTTTGAAACTTTGCACACTTGTTCACCATCATGACCCTAACCTGTAGACAGGAGGAGGTAACTCTATCAAGCATTTTGACAGAATTATGCCCCTTTTTCGACTTAGAATTTACGTTAAAGTTTTTGTAATAGTTCAAATATTTTCAAAGTCCATTGACATATGGCTTTGAAACTTTGCACACTTGTTCAACATCATGACCCCAACCTGTAAACAGGAGGAGGTAACTGTATCAAGAATTTTTTTTACTATCAAGCACTAAGAATAGTCGAGCGTTGCTGTCCTACTGACAGCTCTTGTTAACATGACAGTCATAGTCAGACTGTTACCTTAGAGATTAAATTGTTTTGTTTTAAACTTCTGTTGAAAACTTTCAATAGAGCTTAGTGATTGTTTTGTTAAAAACTTTCAATAGAGAAAAACTGTTTCATTTTCATTATAATTGCAGCCACTGCATATGGAGATGGTGTATATTTTGCAGTCAATGCAAATTATTCTTGCCAGACTCAGTATTCTCGTCCAGATCCGGCAGGCATAAAGAGATTGTATTACTGCAGGGTGTTAACAGGGGAATTTACTCAAGGCAGGTCGGGAATGCGTGTACCACCTAGCAAAGGTGGAGCAGGAAACACTGCTTTGTATGATTCGGTGGCTAATAATATAAATTCACCAGCAATGTTTATTATATTCCACGATACTCAGGCTTATCCAGAGTATCTGGTTTCATTTAAATAACAATGTAAAATCTACAACAAACAATTTGAGTGTGAAATTTAAATAGGTTTCTATTAAACAATATGATAATGTAATATATAAATATCAAGGAGATGAATATGAAATCATTTGATGATATTAAATGTTTTCAGTAGAATGTTTTTCGAAATGTAAAGAGAAAGGAAACCTTACTGTTTGACTTTGTGCTTTATTTAGTGTTTTTAGTATTATACTTAACAGAAGGAAACAAGTTTATTATTTAACATGTGTCTATAGAGACTTTCAGAAAAAATAGAAATAAATTGCTTTTATTACACTTTAATATACAGTCAAATTAATATTGATAAGAATGATTATGTTTCATATGTGTGTTACAATCAGAGTGGGGAAACCTGTTTAGTTATCATAATTATAATGTTTCCTGAATTTAATAACAAAATTATTTGTGATTTTTTTTTTATTCATTATACAATGTAATAAGTTTGTATGTGCAGAATTCCTAGATGAAATAATTTACATTCTAAGGATTAATTTTATCTTGTGATTGACTTATAATACAAGCAACTTTTACAATGTTCAAAAAGTGTTAGAATGAAATAAAAATGCAAATATTAATTTGAAAAACTATCTTAGAAATTGTTAAAAGATTGTAGAAATTGTCTGTAAATTTTTGAATAGACATTATATATCATTTATGGAATTTTAAAGCAAAAAATAAGTTTTAACAAAATGAGGAAAATTTGAAAATATTTTGGGTAAACTAAGTTTATTTTTTCCCCATGGTTCCTTTTTTATTTTGTCTAAAGAAAAGGGAAAACAACACTGTCATTGTGTATCATAAATGTAATTTTAAAATTGTTTCTTGAGAATCTGAATTGTACATGTTGGAAAGGTTTGCTCCATTATAAACAAGTGAATTTTGTTATTTAAAGATCATAAATTATGTTAGTTTTAAACTGTGACAAAGTATGAAGTTATTGTATGTCCAAGTTATGAACAAAGCTGTTTAACTTACAATGATAATACTCAAATTCTATTGATTAAAAATCAGATGCCTGTTGAAAAAGTGATTAAAATGTAAATAATGAAGTTTAAGAAGATAAATGCTAAAATAATAATAATCATTTTTTTTAAAGTTGTAGAATGTAAGATTGTGGATTGAAACATTACTTTCAGAAAACTCTGTATTGAACATGTGCTTGCTTGACTGGTTGCATGCTGCTATCATGGATAATAACTTATTGTATTGTTTTCATTTAAAGCTTCCTCTCTAATTAGTGCCCCTACCACATTTGGTACAAGAAAACAATCTTATCTTGTAGATTTATAACACATTCTAACACTCATGTGATTTTGTCACTATAGACAAAGAAGGAAAAAAACTGGTGTTAAACTGCCAATAAACACCGGTTAGGGACTACTTGTATGTATGCACTGTTATGTTTTCACCCTCGATTGTATAGTTTACAAAGCATTTTAAAGCAACAATAAAAAGCATTTTATTTATATTTTCAGTTCGTATAATGTTTTCTTTTCATAAAATATCGAAATAATATCTCAGTTCATAAATATTTTGACAAAACGGCGCCAATCTGACGTCATCCTAAGTAAACAACTCATTCATAAACAAGCTGACGTTATTTCATACATAAAAGAATGATAAATGGGGCACTGATGTAAACACAATACGACGAAAGTTTTTATTGCTGAAAACTTGATAAAATAACGTTTTTTCCTTATTATTTATTTTGTTTTATAATTTCTATATCTGGGCAACAGTAGGGTGCGAAAATCGAACAGCATTATACGAAAATCCGCACCGGAAGTTATTTCTGCTTGAAAAATAACATAAGTGATTTTCCTTATTTTATCGTGTTAGAATCGAAATAACATCGGCCGGAGAGGTGTATATCGGCTATTTAACACCGGTTTTGTCGTTTTGATGGGACAAAATTTAAACCACTCAGGCCTGCGGCCTTTCTGGTCAATTCCTACCCATCAAAACTCTAAACCAGTGTTAAATAGCCGATATACACCTCTTAGGCCAATGTTATTTCTTAAATGAATAATTGAATTGTATTTTTAATAAACTTTTTTTTAAAACACATTTTTACAGTTCTTATGAGCACCCCATTTTTGATAACATGCAAGCCCCTGGGGCGTTAAATGGAAACAATAAGGTGTAACATGAATCAAATCTATACATACATTTATTGTTCTTTATGAATATGATTGGCATAGACAGAATTTTAATTGGAGATCTTCTGTGACAAACTATGATGGAGAACCACTGGTAGAGTTTATGATGAAATGTCAATACTTTATTTTGTATACATGTCAGGCAAAAACATTATGCTATCTAACTTTTAGATAGCATTATTTTGCTGTTTTTATACTGATTATACTATTTTTCATTAGTAGAAATAGGATAGTCTATGACATATATACGTATATATAAAGTAATGATGAATTATCGTATCATAAAGTCACACGTATTAACTACAAAACATTATGCTCAGATTATAGATTCTGATGACCTCTGTTATTTTAGGTGCACAAAATTACGTCAAAAGACATTTGGTATAATACTACAATTAAAAGATAAGACAAATGGTCGAATACGACATATAGAATTGAAATTTGATAGAAAAAATATGTCTAATATTGTCAAAAAGATGTTGAATTTATATTGAAAACCCTTCAAAAGTACAGGAATATATTAAAACAAAATTGGACAGAAGTAAATGGGTGCAGTTTGATTCGTAATTTATTCTAGTTCATTCTGATGTATAATCAAATTGTTTTCCAATATTCTTTATTTCAATATTTATTCAGTATTGAAATTTGTACGCAACTTCCAATATATTTCCCCCAACTTCTCCTCACTTTTATCTTTACTGTGTTATGATACACAGTTTTATTAAAGTTAACTTTTTTGAACCCCTAGAACTTGTAAAAAAAAACAAGGGAGGTAATCACTGTGAGGAGTTTGCGACACTATATCGAAATAATACGCTATTCTGTCAGGTGTTGTAGGTTTAAATATTTTTGACCATAAGTCACTGACTCTATCATTTGTCCATTCTAAAGTATGTCCCTTCTTTTAATTGTTGTATTCTATCATTTAGTGTCTTTTGATGTATAGTCGTAAACCTTTATTTTCCATATTCACAGATTATATAATGTAACAAACTTCACGATAGCTATGTCCTCTATTGTTGGAAAGGCATAAGTCAACACTTTTATAACAGTATCTTGTTTTTTGTTTTCTTGCATGTGTGTGTTTTTTCTTCTCTTTAGCTTGTAATTCTTACATTGTCTATAACAACTATCATTAACAACAGGGCCGTTCCAGTTTGATTTGTTCTTTTTGAACTTGCTAATTTTTTGTTAACTTAATGTCAAATATTATTTGTTGAGCCTAGTATTGTTTTTCATGCGATTATACACTCTTTAGAAGAAGATTAATGATCTTCCATATATTAGTCAGTTTGTAGACTACTTTGTTTTCACTCTGAGTGCAGACTTCATAAGATGAATACTCATATTGATTGAAAGACATTTTACATATTTGGACGATAAAAGTTACCGTTTCCTTGAACTTGATGACTGTTTCCCCTCAGTCACTTTGGCCTTGAATAGTAAGATCCTTTCTACCCATGAACTGCAGTAATTTTAATAATTTTGACACAAAGTCTTCAAACTTTAAGCCTTCAATTTTTATATGATGATTGACCTTTCTGAGTAGAATCTGTTGTTTTTAGGCATATCTTTTGGAAGTTGAAGGTCACACCTAGAATTGCAATGTTGACTCTGCGCTTTTGATTTCTTATTTATATCCTTAACACCTTTATTGTTCCTCCATGATTTCTGTGATGATTTCAACTTAACAACAGTAACACCATATTGTCACTGCACAGTAATCCAGGGGGATGCATAATCATTCAGACATCTTTGTTTTTTCAGCTGTTTTTAGTGCTTAAGAATACATCATCACCTTGTTTAAAATATCTCTTTTCAGGCTATATTTTAAGCTAATCTTATTTATATACAATGTAAACTGTTCTTTATAATTACTAATAATAAGTGCTTAATTAGTGATTGGTCTATGATTTAAGCCTTGTTTTGATATACATGTATATACATGTACATGTTCAGAGAGGACACAGATGACATTTGGCTGTTCCACTTGTTACTTTGTTAGTTGTTGATATACAATGTATGATTACCTTTGATTTCTGTATATGCACATAATTATTTTTATACATAAACTTATTATGATGTGTTGGGCGGTAAGATACCAATAAGGTGTATAATTTTTATATTTACATACACAATGTTTAAATATCATTTTTGGTCAATCAATGTCATAAAATCAGGGCTGTTTCAATAAAGCCTTTCCATTGGTTGAACAACGGAATATGGGTACTTAATACCATTTAAAAGAAGTCAATTTGGTTGCAAAAATAAGAAATTAAGATAAAAAAAACACCAACAATTTTACCATAAATTATACACTGTGTATACTCCACACCAAAATGGCATCTTTTTGCCCAACTTATCAAAAATTTTGATTTTCAATTTGCCTTGCTTGTACTTAATACATTCTAATCTAAAAATAAAGTTATATAAAACATTTTGATGTTTCTTGATTATGCTTCCATAATTTGTATAATGATAGTAGTTAACCCATAAGTTGGTGAATTTCTTAAATGGACATGTCTAGCTTTTATTTTTGGAGCTGTCCATTATCAAATGTAGAGAGACAAAAATTTGAAGTTTGTCAGCCAGTATCTTTTGCCTAATCATACTGTATGGATATGCAAGGCTGAGCTGGGTATATAATTGTGGCAAAGACTCACCAAGTTTGGTTCCAACAGGTTATTGGTTAATACACAAGGCAATCTGACGGACAGCTAAATCCCCTTCCGCTGTGAACATGAATGTGTACTTCTTGACCTTTTACACGGTGATGGGGCGTTTACCACAAATTTCCGCGCAACGTCAAAATATTATACTTCTGACCGAGACACCGTATATTTCTGGACAAAATATTAATGGCGGGATAACCAAATTGCAGGTAATAGCTTACAAAATATCTTACTGCTTGGCATTGCAAAATTATTCCAATTGTTTAAGTACTCCATCGAATTTCTGAAACAATTTATCGTTAATCTAGCACAACACAATTCACAAAAAAATACAGACTTCGAAGAAATAGTGTTTACAAAAGATTGTGCCTACCTCAACATGACTCGTACTTGCCACAAAAACATGCGTTAAAACGACGATGTATTTGTTCTATGACCTTACGAGCTCGTGTATACATTATGGTTAGGCATAAATTCAAGTTCCATACAAAATTGTTGTGCTCTGCACATCGTCTCATTATGGTGATTTCTTATGCCAAGTAATTTCTAAAAATGTTCAACGGTTTACAAGTTATAGAGCGGACACCAAATGTAGATTTTTTATTATGAAATGAAAACTTTTTAACATTTGACATTTAAGTGTGACCTTGACCTTGGGGTTAACAACCCAATTTTTGTGCATTGCACATCGTCGCATTATGGTGATTTCTTGTGCCAAGTAATTTCAAAAAATGTTCAGCGGTTAAAAAGTTATTGAGCAGACACGAAATGTAGACTTTTTATTATGAAATGAAAACTTTTTAACATTTGACATTTAAGTGTGACCTTGACCTTGTGGGTAGCAACCCAATTTTTTTGCTCTGCACATCGTCTCATAATGGATCACTTGTGCCAAGTTATTTAAAAAAAATTCAGCGGTTATGAAATGTAGACTTTTTTATGAAATGAAAACATTTTAAAAAATTTGACCTTTAAGTGTGACCTTGACCTTGGATATAGCAAATTGTGCTCTATACATCGTCTCATTATGATGATCACTTTAAAAGTTATGGAGTGGGCACAAAAGTGTAACGGACGGACAGACGGAGGCCATTCCTACAATCCCCTTTCTGCTATGCGGAAGGTGATTAATAACTAATTGAATGCTTCGAACTATATTATGAAATATTTAACACCAGGCTCATCCTACCAATAGTAAGTATTCCGCAACATCCAACTGCATGAATTTGCAAAATAAAATTCATCTATATTTTAATTTTTCGCGTAAAATTAAAACTATAATCAAAATGAATGAAAACGTGAAGATACACAACTCCATATGCCAATGAAGTGAGCTAAAGACTTTTGTCAAATAATTTTTTTAAAGTCACCAGCAATTCAATTTCCAGGATTTAATGTTAAAGGATATACAGCTATTTTTTAAATTAGATATTTTTATACAGATAAAACTGTCGTTTCAATTATCGTTTGGTCAATTCTTGAAAGAGTTGTATATAACATGTAGATTGTGTTTCTATTTTTAAGACTCACAAATACTGTATACATGTATGAAAACAAAATAAAATTTTTCGATAAAAAATATATTGCTTGGTCAATTGTATCTAAAGCAGGCCTCGACATTAGCGGTGGTCCATTGGTCCGAGACCACCTGATTTTTTCAAGGATCACCTAATTTTACAGGCAACTGGTCCGTTAGACCACTTGAATTTTCTAAATGGTGCAGGGCTCATCTAGGAGAATGGTTATTTGGTCGAAAAACGTGTTCTATAATTGTCGTTTTAAACCATTTCTCCGATGTACAGGTATATGTTCATTCATCTCATAAGTTCAAAAAGATCTTAAGACATCCATAACCTTTTATTAACTCGCTAACAGTGTAGTTAAAAAAGTAGAAAATTATTTTAATAATTAAAGTATAAAGTTCATTCAAATGTCTCTTGTACTGCATTGAATTTATAACATCGTATCACTATGGGATATCCGATAAACACATGAATAATGGTGCAAACAAAGGCAAAGGAAAAATTAAATATCTAGTAATCTTTGGCTACTTTTTTAAACAATCGGAGATCCATTTTTTCTTATTTAAAGTACTTTAAAAGGTTATAAATACTTTGTCAAAAATAAATAAATTTCAACAAACAAGCATGTATAATAAATCTGTGAGGAAGATAAGCTCAATCATAATGTAGGAATTTTTCTGTTTATCAATAATATTTCATTGTTTAAAAGACAAGAAAATAATAACTTAATAGTTGAATTAAAAATGTTAATATATAAAAAGCAATTATTATTCTTATCAGATGTACCAGGAAACAGTAATGAGTATTTGAATAACAGTAAGGAAATAATTAAGTCATACACAAATGGTTTCACTATTCATTAACTTGAGTTGCGGAAGAAGTCACTTAACCGAAGTATGAGTACTGTCATGTATTTTTCACTGAGATAATAAATACTTAATAGGATTACAATGACTTACTATCTGATCTTAAATTGAGATAGAAATTATACATGTTTTCTTCAGTTGTTATAAATAATAAATATGTCTCTGTCACCAATTTTAAGTGTAGTTCTTCTAAATCTGGAGTTTCCTTAAAAACAAATGAGTAAAAAAAAGATAGACCACCTTTGTTCAGAAAGGACCACCTGAATTTTGGATCCAGTGGTCCGGCATACCGCCTGCTGAAAAAGTTAGTGTCGAGACCTGATCTAAAGTATGTTTTTATTAGGTTTATCAATGATTGTGTGCATGCTACATTTGCTCTTCATATAAACATACTTCACACAAACAAGTATTTATGGATTATTCATTTTCAAAATTGGCACAATAATTTTTATTAAATATACAGGCAGTAGATATTTAACTTAACAAAGTCATGTTTAATTAGCAAAGAAACAGTCTTAACAAAGCAGAATTTTGTTAAGTTTATAAAGGGGAATAATTCAGTGAAAATGTATGCAGGGGTTTTAAAAGTGACGTGGATAGTGACCAACAAGAATCTATATGTCAGAGATCGAGTTATGTTTCAACAGGAATATTTTTATTACATACCCTGGTTTCAAATTAATATTCACAACAGTTCTAGACACAAATAAACTAACCTCATTATAAGGGTTATGACTCTTGACAAAGTCCAGGCTAGAGTTATGACCATTGGTCAGTTCCCAATCATTATTACACAAATGACAAGTGTTGCTTTAAGTGTAGTTGTGGAGGTAGAATACCTTTAATAGGAAATTTATATGCCAAAAACGGTTATGTGACTGGGATAAAGTCATATGCAATGATTATTCTGAAATAGACGTATCATTGATGAGATATGAAGATGCAAAGAAAACCATAATCAAATGATCCATTTTTGCTGAAATAGGTAAATCTTTTTAAAATTGGACAAAATCCAGCACACGTACATTGAACTATATAGCTAAGGTCAATCCTTTTGATATCCATTCACTTATTTTCTGATCCATTATATAAACAACAATTAAATAAACCCCAATTAAACTATATTAAAACTTACTTACATTTTCACCATTTTATTCCATTTTCTGACTTTCTCTTCGGTGTACATCTTAAGAAAGAAAGTAAAGATTTGAATTTTTGGTTTTTAATTTTTATTTTTCATATATACATACAAAAAGGGTGTCACAAAACGAAATTTAAAACTTCAATGAACTACCATCGTAAGATACTTTTATATTTTATTCAAATTGCTAGTAACTAAAAAAATTTAATTCTTAATGTATACAAGACTTCAAGTCAATTAATTATGTACCATTTTTATCAGTTCATTGATGGACCTTCATTGATGCCAGTGAGTTTAATCAAACTATATGTCTATTTCGTCATATCTGCTATACCAGCTATTGTCAGAGTTTTCCTTTTATTTATTTATTTCTTTTTTTTAAATTTAATTGTAAACAAAAACTCATGGTCCTTAAGGGCATAAGAGTGAACAAACAAACAATACAACAAATAATAATACAAACATGGCATAGAAATACCCAATTTATGCACAGGCGCTAGTCACATAATCAAATATTTTACATAATCTGTCTTTATTATGTATATATAAGATCTTATTATAGTGTATAGCCCATCTTTAAAAAGTTTGTTTCTATATGTTTCAAGTTTCACGTTTTTTATTTCAACTAGGCCCATATGGACATCAGTTTTATAAACAGTAAAATTTCACAAACAAATGAGCATTAGCAAAAAAATAATACAGATGTGTAAATAAAGCTTGAGACAAAATAATTTGCATGATAAATACAAAAATAAGATTAGAGATACCTATATATGAATGACTTTACAAATAGGTGACTAGAATGAGACATAATGTTACATTTTTATGTTAATATAGCTCAAAATATTGGTATCAACAGTGATATAATGATTAATGAACAACACCCTAGTGTACAGGCTATCTCTGATAAAATCCAAAGCAATAATAATTTTGTATTTAAACCTGTTACATCTCAGGAAGTGCATAAGCTTCTGCACAGTGTGGATGGTAAGAAGGCCACAGGTATTGATAACCTACCTCCAAAAATTATAAAAGCAGGTGCTGAATCTCTTGCGGAGCCTATAAAATGTATAATAAATAAATGCTTTATTAATAATACTTTTCCGGAGTCCCTGAAAATGGCTCAGGTTACTCCAGTTTATAAAAAAGAAGATCCTTTTCAAAAGAAAAATTATAGGCCTGTAAGTATTCTGCCCACTTTCTCGAAGATTTTTGAACAATCAATAAATAAGCAACTAGTTTCATACTTTGACAACATTTTTCATAATTTTCTGGCAGCTTTTAGATCTAAATTTGGATGTCAAACTACTCTTTTACGGCTAATAGAAGACTGGAAAAATGCCTTGGATAGACATGAGTATGTAGCAGCAATACTCATGGATCTGTCAAAGGCATTTGACTGTCTCCCACATGACTTGATCGTATTGAAACTTAAGGCCTATGGCTTATCTGACACAGCCGCAGAACTTATGCACAACTACCTGTCAAATAGAAAACAAAGGGTTAAGCTTGGTAAAGCATGCAGTGACTGGATGTCAATAAATAAGGGAGTTCCCCAGGGATCCATTCTAGGGCCTCTTATTTTTAACATCTTTATTAACGACATCTTTTACTTTATTAAATTAGCCACTGTGTACAATTATGCTGATGACAACACATTATCTTACTGTGATACCAATATTGACTCTTTACAATCTATACTGGAAAATGAAAGTTTATCTATGATAAAATGGTTTGATAATAATCTAATGCAAGCCAATCCGGACAAATTTCAGGCAATTTGTATTGGAAAACAAGCAACTAGTAAATTAACCTCTTTTTGTCTTAATAGTACAGAAATTGTCTGTGAAAAAAGCGTGAAACTTCTTGGTGTTGAAATAGACTCTTTACTAAACTTTGACTTACATGTATCTAACATTTGCAAAAAGGCTGCAAAACAAATCAACATTCTTGCTAGACTGAGTAAATTCTTAAATCAAAATACTAGATTGTTAATCTACAAATCCTTTGTTCGTTCAAATTTTAACTATTGTCCTTTAGTTTGGCATTTTTGTAGTAAACAAAATACTGAAAAACTTGAAAAGTTACAACATAGATCATTGAAGATAGTTTTTGAGGATTACAGCTCATCATATGAATTTCTTTTAAGTAAAGCTAATATGCCAACTTTACATATCAGTAGATTAAGACAATTAGCTATTGAAGTTTTTAAATGTTTGCAAAATATATCACCAAAATATGTTCAAGAACTAATTAAAGTAAATTCCTCTTATTACTCTTTTAGAAATAACAACACACTTGAAGTTCCTAGAGTAAATACAGAGACTTATGGTAAGAAAAGCTTTCGCTATGAGGCCACCCAGGTCTGGAATAGCCTCCCGAATGAACTAAGAACAGAAACTGATTACGGTGAATTTCGGAGGCTTATCCAAACCTGGAGTGGCTTCAAATGCAAATGTTCTATGTGTGCCTAAGTGTTATGTTTTTTGTTGAGTTTTGAAATGTGAATCAAATGAATCTGCATGCTTCTTTTGTTTCTTCTTTTGTTTTTCCTGTATTTCTGTCTGCCATAGAGTAATGCTGTATAAGACCTGTTTTATCATGTAATGCTTTTCATGTGCTTCTTGTGTGTATATTTGTATAGTCATTTGTCAGTGCATGTTAGTGTTTGTATATGTGACAGCTGCTGATCAGCTTTTCATATATCCCATAAAGGGGACAATAGCTTCTTTAAGTCTATTTTTACCTTTTTATTTCTACTTTTATTTTATTTTTGTTCTAATTAATTAAGTAATTAACTTAGACCATGAATTTATCTAGGCCAACTCAGATCAGCATCTGTTACACAAACATTTCAACATTTTAAGTTTTATTATTATGATACTTGTACATGTTCTAGTTACACCCATAGTTTCATGACTGAGTACATATCAGATGCTGCTACTGATATGTGCTCAAGCATCATACTTGAAATTAGGTTAACTATATTTAAATAAAATAAAATTGAATCATTTACTGTACTTTAATTTATTTTAAAAATTTAAATTTTTTAAAAAATTCTAATCCTTTTTCTGATTTTAGGGTTGTGTACATAAATAGAACTCTTGTATGATGTAATTTTATGTGATGTTTGATTGTAATGTATATTTGCTTTTAATCATTAATGCTTTCTTACCCATATTTATATGTGCTGATAAATCTTAACTGTTTTACAGAGTCTTTCATAAATGTACATTGATCTTCTTAATACTTTTATATATTTTCTTTTATACAGATTGTTTGTTTGAATTGTTATAGGATAATAAGTTTTGTCGGAAAATAGCTTATATAGCTAATGTTTATATGTTTTTATGAAACCGACTTTAAATAAAGATTATCTTATCTTATCTTATCTTATCTTATCTTAATGGAACCGCACAATGAAAGTTCCTGACCAAAACACAAATGAAGTGATGCAGCGACATGGTGTAACCACAACATGGGGCCCATGAAGCCCCACATAGCAACCACACCACGCCGGTACAATTAGTTCCACACAAATTAAATAGGAAGTGTCACAATGCGATTACAAATGTCATGAGACCTTAAAGATGAAAAAATAATAATAAAAAATTAAATAAAATACATAAAAATAGATGAAGTAAATAATGAAAATCAAGACAATACTTGTGTTGGCAATAGATACTGACTAGAAGGTGGTTAAAACATTATTTCACAATAGACATTATTCTTTGTGTAAAAACAGACAGTTTGATTAACACAGTTCTGTCAGTATTTTGAAATAATTGTTTAAAATTAAACATGTTACCTCTTCGTAAATTAATATGCAAGTACTTTCTACGATAAATGTCAAATAAGGACACTGGAAAATGTAATGAAACTCATCACCTAATACAGAATTCTTTGTGTTAATTGAAAGTAAGCTTAAAGCGTCCGCGTTT
Organism: Ruditapes philippinarum; assembly: GCF_026571515.1. Classification (NCBI taxonomy): domain Eukaryota; kingdom Metazoa; phylum Mollusca; class Bivalvia; order Venerida; family Veneridae; genus Ruditapes; species Ruditapes philippinarum. The sequence goes on along the minus strand of NW_026851864.1, from coordinate 131,245 downwards.
TAGACAGGCCCAAATTTTGGTGTGCCGACAACGCTAATTTTATAATTGATTCGTTAAATTTTATTCGAGAGTTACTGCCCGTTGTGTCAAGGAAACATGTAAACTTCCTCTGAGATTTTTTTTTATTATTGAACTCATAGAACGGGCTAAATATTTATTTTTGTGCCATGGCATTAAGTTAAACATGTTTAATATGTTTAAATAATATGTATACTTCATGTAATAACATTATAACTGAAATACCGTGCGAAATAAATCTGGACAAAAACAAACAACATGGCGGCCAGTGCCAAAATGTCGTTTAATCATTATCAAAATGGAAAGTACGGTACATTGCCACAGAATACAAACAACGATATGGAGGTTACACAGGATATGCACCTTAAGATGTCAAAAAAGATTGCACAGCTGACAAAGGTATTACATGAAGATTAAATTAGATTTTCACATCATAAATTTAATTTTTGGAAGTGGCTAGCCAAAAGTTCTAGACGTACGTGAGTTCATACGACTAGCCAGGACTCACTGTATTGTCTAGCCGTACAGCACTTTCAAAATTATATGGAAGTTGAAAGTGCATATGTTATTTTGTGCCTTATGATTTGTTGTTTTATTTGTATGAAAGGTTTTTGTACATGGATCGAATAAATGGTAATGTAACGATTCGCCACACTAACGATTCGCCACATAACGATTCGACACAGAGTAATAACGATTCGCCACAGTTAAATAACGATTCGCCACGTGTTCAAATACAAAGTTTTTCACACCTGTTTTCAAATTGTTGATGGAAATTTTTTTTCCATTTTATATTTCATTTGTTAATTACATAAATTAATTACACTGAATACAGCTTTTATTGAATAAAAAAACACACGAAAACCAAATATTTTATTAACAAAATTACGTAACACATTTTATAACTTTGTTATTTATATAAACTGGAAAAATATACTAACAACTTTTATAGAATAAAAACACATGAAAATAAATATATTTTATTACCAAAATTACATCACACATTAACTGTAGATGAGAAAAACTTCGTTATTTATATAAACTGGAAAATTATACAAAAACAACTTTTTTTAAATAAATTAAGACACATGAATATTTTATTACCAAAATAACATTACACATTTAAGATAAGTTATTTTTAGAACAAGTAGAAATAGTTTATTTCGGTAACTTATACATTTACAATATCTCGTTACATACAATAATTACAAAGATAATAATTCTGTGGTCACATGACAAAAGCAAAGAAAAAAATATTAAGAAGAACATAAAAAGTTTTAACTGATGACATTCTAACGGAGAACAGACAGCTGCAAATAAAGGAACAAAGAACATCACAATTTCATTATCATTCATAGAAATAAAAAGTTCCAGTAAGAAGAGAACACTAAAAAACAGAAAAGACGTGACAATGACAGCGTCAAAAGTATAGTATTACATGTATCTTTTTAACGATAATAAGTTGAAACAATTAACATTTCAAAATGTGTTATGAATTAACAACGGGTGGTAACAATTCTTGTCGCTTTTTATTAGCTTCATCTATATATTTTCCTAAATTTACAAGTATAGCTTTATTATCTGATTGTAGTAACTCTACTAATTTATACACATTTATATAACTAACATATTTTATTACAAAATTTACATAAATAAGCTTAATTGCCGCATTGTTTTGAAATCTGATCACATGATTGTCAGATAATTAAAGGATTATTTCGGCGTCAATTAAATATTTCTACAACAAGCTTAAGGTGATTGGTTTATTAAAATTAAAGGTGTGACAAATGTTTTAGATATGCGTTCTTTAATCAATTATCCTAAATCAATTTTCGTAATGATCACATGTTTTTGCAATATCTTTTTTTTAAATATTTGACATATATATAATATATGAAACATATATTTATATATATAAATATTAATTGACATTTATGTTTATGATTAATTCAATATTTATTTAAACATATAATTACTTTCTTGTAAATGTACTCCTGTAATAATGTTACTTTGATAAATTGAAAATCCGCGATGGGGGCTTTAAGTTCATGTTACTTGTATTAAGAAACATTATTAAATTATTGTCATTGTCAAATTATTAAAACAAAAGGAAAAAGTTTGTTGATAACTATAAAAAAAACCATTGTTAGATCTATAATCATACTGTGGCGAATCGTTATTTAACTGTGGCGAATCGTTATTACTCTGTGGCGCATCGTTATGTGGCGAATCGTTAGTGTGGCGAATCGTTACTAATTCGAATAAATAATGATCAGATAATGAGTGGATAAATAAAAAGAACATTGAAAAAATAAACGGTGAAATGCAAAAATAATTGTATAATTTTCAAAAAAAGTAGATAGATATCGAACATAAAAGCACAATCAATTAATTAGCCTTAATTAAAGCCTACCAAGGGACTGACAATAGAATTTTAAAATGTGTTTCACGGAACATGCAAACTTTCCTTAATGATGGACAAACTTCTATACCGTCGGTAATTGACGCAATTATCAAAGCCCAACAACAATTCACGAATTCGAAAACCTAGCTAAACACCATTTTCCGGTACTTTCTGTACATAGCTCTGGGGAATTCACCTAATGGAGTGTAATTGCGAATATGATGTTTTCGGCCTTTTTTTAAAATTAAATTGAAATAAAAACATTTTTATCTTTATAAGAAAATAATTAAATATCATTGTATGAATAATTCCATAAAAAATAAAGTAAATACACAAGTTTACACAGAAAATAACCTTATTTATTCTGGAAGATTCCACTACGTCTGTTTTAATGTTATTGATTTTCATTATAAACAATTTTTTTTTTTGAAAAATTTGCAATAAATATTAAAGGAATATTGATAATTTTCAAATACATCAATTTTTTTTTCACCTTAAATGGTGAAATAATGATAGAAAAATGAAATATCATGTAACTGTGTTATGTACTTCATTTGGTGTAATTCCCCTGGCAGAGCTAAATCCATAATGTACCGGAAAACGGTGTTTAGCTAGGTTTTCGAAAAGGTCAATAAGTTTCGTTTTTTTGTTTCATTTAAAGGTGTCGAAAATTAAACTTAATGAAACAAAAAAGGACTATCATCAAAATTTCTAAACTATTTCAATTGTTGTTATTTAACTTCGACCAAACGCTATTTTTTCTCGACGTCTTGAGATGACAATTTCACAAAGATCGATAATTATACTTTTTTTACTGTAGCCAACAAGGCGATTTATCTCTAAAAAGTAAACATACGAAGACAATTGCTGTTTCTTGGTTAAAATCCTCGCTTAAAGTCATAAAATAACATATGCATTTATGACTTCCATATAATTTTGAAAATGCCGTACGGCTAGCCAATACAGTGAGTCCTTGCTAGTCGTACGTGACTCACATACGGCTAGAACTTTTAGCTAGCCGTACGGCTAGCTACTTCCTTAATTTTTACCAACTGGAAGTAGATAGCCTAAACAGAAAATCTAGTACATAATTTCAAGTCAAGACAAAGTGCTATATGGCTTTGTGATAATTTCAGTTTGTTCTAAGTTATTGACATCTATTTGTTTAAGTTCCCCAAGAGGGGTTTGGCTTTAATGGGAAAACAAATAGATGTCAATAACTTAGAAAGTTAATCTCACCTTTAATAAGATTTGAACCAGTAACCTCTGGATAAGGAGTCCAGTTTTCTACCCATACAAAGAAGATTCAGTTTTGCCAAACTTGATGATAGACATTCATTATTTATTGTTTGTCACAGTCAGTCATATTTACTTAGTCTGTTTTGTTTCAAATGTCTGTTTGTAATTTTATGTTTAAAACGTACCTACCCGTCCCTAGATTTGCCACTAAAATGCCACCCTTTTCAATGGTGGAGTATTTAGACAATTTTCCACCAATAATGCCACCAAAACGCCACCAAAACGCCACCCAAATCATGAAAATGGTGAAAAATTTGAGCAGGACTGATGTTATATAATTTTCCAGTTAATTCCACCTTTTTTACACTAAATGCCACCAATGAGTGGAAAATTGGTGGAGTATTTAGACAAACTTTCACCATAATGCCACCATTATGCCACCTTTGGGTGGCAAACTCATTTTCCACTAGATGCCACTTGTTTCCACTTATTGCCACCATAATGGTGGAAAATTGGTGGAGTATTTAGACGAATTTCCACCATTATGCCACCATTGAGTGGCAAACTTATTTTCCACCAAATGCCACTTATTTCCACCTTTTGCCACCATAAGGGTGGAAAATTGGTGGAGTATTTAGACACTTTTCCACCATTTTGCCACCAGATAGTGGCAAATTCAGTTTCCACTAAATGCCACCTATTTTCACCCTTTCAGAAATTTTCCACCTTGTGGGTGGCAATAGCTGGAAACTGCTTGAAAGTCACCCTGTACCCTAAATCGGAAACAAACAAATTTTCAAAATAATCCTTTTTAATGTTTCCATATGAAATCATATATTGTCTCAAAAAATAGCAAAACATTAGTCCATTTATTTTCTTCAGTTTATCTTGCTATTCCTGGACAGTTTGAGTTCAGTCCTTTAGGTTGTCGGCAACTTTTCGAGCGCACAATCTAAAACAAAAAAATTATGAATGATTAATGCAATAATTAAAAACATAAGCTTACATTTTTATATGACTATTGGATATTTCTATATTCAATTTGAGTGCATAGATATGATTAAAACACTTTAAAAACAGCACTGCAGACGTGGAAGAATCAGACTTTTCTTATTTACTCCAAGGCAGAAAATATACGCAGAATCAAAAATGATATTTTCATTCAGTTCATTAGTTACCTTCCAAGAACTTTTGCCTTGTCTGCACAAGAAGGTCTGGCGTCAGACTCTTTGTTCCCTTTCCTCATACTAAACAATGAGCGGCCTTTAATCTCTTCTATATTGAATAGCATTCTGAAGAGCTTTGCTGTACCTTTCTCTTTTGAGGCATATGGCTTCAGTTCTGCCATCACTTGGTCCTAAAATATGATAAACAATATCAAATAAGTAAAGACAGAAAATGATTATCAATATCTAATATGTAAAGACAGAAAATGAAACACTTTTATAAGACCTTGGTATATGTATACAACTCTAAAATTTTAAAATAAGAAAGAAATAAAGAAATACAACACATCAACACCAGTGCAGGTTGAGTCATTAATAATCTTCCAGTTTCAGTTCTTAACGAACCTTCATCAGGATAAATATTTGATAAAATTTTCAAGCTAAAATGTACAAAAACTCTAAAATTTGTAAAACAAAATGTAAATGCAAATTAAAGTGTCATAAAGAGTTTGAATTAAAGTAGGTTTGTAAATAGTGACTAATAGCTATATTTATCAAGAACTGAAAAGTGTCTTATTGGGTACTGGGACACTTCTTTCCTATTAATTCTAAAATAACTTTGAATTAACAAGATACCTTTGTAAAGCCACTGAAGATCAAATGTGTTGCTCCAGGCTGCTCCTCATTGCTTTGTGTCTGCAAAATAATAATTCTTATTTAATGCTGTTTCTGTTATGAACTGTCATTCTCCTAATAGCATGTTACTCTAGACTGTCTAGTTATGGTTATATAATTATCTACTGCACCATGAAAGCTGAATTACAAAAATGAAGGAATGAAACTTACTAATAAATCAGTTACTGTTAATCTGCTCCACATGTGACACAGAAGGAAAATTGTTTATAGCATGAAAGTTGTAGTAATAGGTACCTCAGGTTATCTATAGTTTGATTGATGTAATATTGTACATAATGATATTGTACTTACTGATTAATTTCTATAATTTTTTTCTCAAACTTAAAATTTCTAACATATTGTATTTAAGAAATGATGAAGATCTTCCTACATTCTTTATATTCCTACATTCTTTATATGTACATTGTACATGCAGCTTTCTTTTTAGTCAAGTTACAAACAAAACAAATATAAAAAAACAATTTTATACAATACCACTTCATATTTTTACTGTCAAAAAACTAAACAGTTTCGGCATAAATAACAATAATTATTGTATGTAAAAGTTGTTTACCTGAAACTTTGACTGGGAATGATTCTGCTGTTTATCTTCTTGTCTACACATTCACACTTCAGTTAAAACTTCTCATTTCTAATTACCACACTAATAAGACTTTAAATGTTTTCTTTGAGAAATCAAAAATATGCACCCTTACATTTTAAACAAAATATCTCCAGAATTGCTACAATATCAATAATTTCCTTTGTGTTTGCAAGCTTTAACTGACCTCAATTCCTTTGAATTCAAACTTTACAACGGTGTAACTGCATGGCCAGTCCATTATAATTTTAAATTGTGAGGGATTTTCCAAAAACCAAGCACCCATCATTTTATTTTTTACATTCATTTGAATGTATAACTATATCTAATACCTAAATAGATTGAGTAGAAATAAGCTTTTGAAAGATAATTTAGCATGCTATTTTAAGACAAATTCTACATAAAAACATGTATAATGTTGCCTCTCCCAAAATAATCAAATGGAACATTCTGGTCAGCATGAGTAAACTATTAACCCCCATTCATAGATTACTAGATAAGAGGGCAGTAGTTTTATCAGATCTGAGATGTAATACTTGCTGTGTTGTTAAATCTTAGAGGATGTAGTATTTACTAGATAGTATTTACTTATCCTGATTGTAAGAAATTTATCAGACATTATGACTTATTTACTTTTCACACATTAATTTTTACAATAGATTTATAAAGCTAATCTGAAAGCATAGCACAAAAGATGTTAGAGACAATAATTTTAAACTCCACATATAACTAAATCTCATTTATGAGAAGTTACAATGCCAAGGAACCATAACTTTTTATTGCATGATTTGGGGTTTATTGCCATTTTTTACTTCTCTATGCTTAATTTTTGTCTTGATCATTAAGCTTAAAAAGTACTGGAGATATTAATTTGAAACTTCACAGATATAGATCTTTTTTAGCAATGTGCTGTGTTTAAGAACCATAACTCTTTGCCTACTTTTGGAGTTATTGCCCTTTGCATTTTTCACTTTAATTATTGTTAGCATTACATGAAAATTGTTAGTACTCACCAGATATCAATATTGAAGAGACAATTTATTTTGTCAATTAGAAGAAAAGACAAAAGTCAAACTTTATTCAAGATTGACATTAAATATCATAGAAGAAGCAACAAACTTTATGCAGAGATATGCATTTTCTGGGCATAGAAGAACATTTCAACTATTTAATTAATGTACAGATTATAACTAAAGAACAAAGTACACTTTAAAAGCCGTAATTTTATTATGCCCCCGCCATGTAATGGCCGGGGCATATAGTGTTACCCTGTTTCCGTCCTTCCGTCCTTCCGTCATTCCATCCTTCCGTCCTTCCGTCATTCTGTCATTCCGTCATCATCAGTTTCCGTTCATTATCTCAGTAACGGTTGCACATATTCAACTCAAATTTGACATATGGATATGTCGTGAGAAAATACAGGTCAAGTTCGAATTTGGTCATGGTTCGATGATTTTTGGCAGAGTTATGTCCCTTTTACTTTGAAAATAATATGAAATTTTCAGCTTCCGTTCATTATCTCCCCAACGGAACAACACATTCAACTCAAATTTGACATATGGATATGTCATGAGAAAATACAGGTCAAGTTACAATTTGGTCATGGTTCGATGATTTTTGGCAGAGTTATGCCCCTTTTACTTTGAAAATAATATGAAATTTTCAGTTTCCGTTCATTATCTCCCCAACGGTACAACACATTCAACTCAAATTTGACATATGGATATGTCATGAGAAAATACAGGTCAAGTTGGAATTTGGTCATGGTTCGATGATTTTTGGCAGAGTTATGCTCCTTTTACTTTGAAAATAATATGAAATTTTCAGTTTCCGTTCATTATCTCCCCAATCGTACAACACATTCAACTCAAATTTGACATATTGATACGTCAAAGGAATGCGCAGGTCAAGTTCAAATTTGGTCATGGTTCGATGATTTTTGGCAGAGTTATGCCCCTTTTACTTTGAAAATAATACGAAATTTTCAGTTTCCGTTCATTATCTCCCCAACCGTACAACACATTCAACTCAAATTTGACATATGGATATGTCATGAGAAAATACAGGGCAAGTTCGAATTTGGTCATGATTCGATGATTTTTGGCAGAGTTATGCCCCTTTTACTTTGAAAATAATACGAAATTTTCAGTTTCCGTTCATTATCTTCCCAACGGTACAACACATTCAACTCAAATTTGACATATGGATATGTCATGAGAAAATACAGGTCAAGTTTGAATTTGGTCATGGTTCGATGATTTTTGGCAGAGTTATGCTCCTTTTACTTTGAAAATAATATGAAATTTTCAGTTTCTGTTTATTATCTCCCCAATCGTACAACACATTCAACTCAAATTTGACATATGGATATTTTTTTGGAATGCCAAGGTCAAGTTCGAATTTGGTCATGGTTCAATAATTTTTGGCAGAGTAATGCCCTTTTCACTTTGAAAAAAATATGAAATTTACAGTTTCTGTTCATTATCTACCCAACAGTGTTACATATTCAACTCAAATTTGACATATGGATATGTCAAAGGAATGGGCAGGTCAAGTTGGAATTTGGTCATGGTTCGATGATTTTTTGGCAGAGTTATGTCCCTTTCACTTTGAAAATAATATAGATACATCTTAGGAATAGGCAGTTTAAGTTTGAATTTGGTCGTGGTTCAATGATTGTGGACAAACTTATCTTTCTTGAATATTGGAAAAAATTTTGAACTTTCAGTTTCAGCACTCATACTTTTGTGGAAATGTATGTAGCCATTATTTTGGCTACAAATATGAAATATGCTATTTTCAAAAGGTTACGACTGAATAATTTCAGTGCCTTGAACATTGTATGGAAATGGTTTGTGTTAACATTGAAAAGTTTTAAGGGCTTTGAACTTTAAATGAAAACAATAATTTGTGCAAACAAATTTGGAACTAAATATTATAACATCTGAAATTTTGGATGCATGCGGGGGCATCCGTGGCATGATGACACATTTCTAGTTTTACAAGCATAGAATGGAACATAAACATTTTGACTTGAAAGTCAAATTTTACATGATCCTAAAGAAAAGTGCACTGCCATAAAAAATGGGAAGTTAAGTAACCCCATACTTTTTCTAATTTTTCCTGATCATAATTATATGTGTTTAACGCCTGGAAAAGTGATTTTACGTCCAATTTCTGTGTCTTTTCCTGCTACTTTACAGCTGGAATTATCATACCATTACTGTGAGGCAGTGCTTTTGTATCAGAATTGTGTTCATAGCATTCTAGTATGTTTAAGAAATAAGAGTTTCTGATAAAATTTTCTAACTGTTCAACTTCAATAAATTATATTTTTGATAAAAAGTTCACTTGATGCTTTGGTAGAGTACAAACTATAAACAGATTTATTTCAGTTTGGAGCTTTGACTTAAATAAATCTTAAACCCTGTAATGCACAGTTATTAGATTTCTCAGTTTTTTTCACTAATTTTTATACAACCCAGAAAATAGTTAAGAGTTTCCCGTTTCGACTAAAAGTTATTCACAAAATTTTCTAAGTTTTTTTCCACTATTTTGCCACCCAGAAAATAGTTAGAGTTTCACTTTTCCACTAAAAGCCACTCATTTTCCACCTTCAAAATAAACTAAGTTTCATTTTTCACCAATTTCCACCCTTTTGCCACCATAAAAAAAGTCTATGTTCAACTTTCCACTCAATGCCACCTAAATGCCACCAAAGGATAGTGGCATTTGGTGGCAATTTTGCCACTACAGTGGAAAAAGAGTGGAATTTTGTCATTTTCCAGTTAATGCCACCTTTTTACACTTAATGCCACCCTTTTCAGTGGAAATAGCTGGCAAGTAGTGGCAAATCTAGGGACGGGTATATTTATTGAGTATATTTGGCCACATTTACAAATACTTTATCTTTAATATAAAAGTAACCATGTTGATTTTATTGTAGGTTATCTATGCGCTGAATACTAAAAATGATGAACATGAAGCTGTGCTCCAACAAATCAAAGAACAACATGAGGAAGAATTACAGCAGCTACTCAAGGAAACAAAAGAAAAAATTGCCCAGTTTAAAGAGAAGATAAATGCTGAAACCTCGCAGAATAAAAGACTGGAATATCTAGAGAAAAGTTTAGTTGAACATGAATCTCTTAAGAGCAGGCATTTAAACCAGTTTGATTCATTTAAAAGAGAAGCTGAAGAAAGAGAAATGAGGCTTAAATCAGAACATGCACAAAAGATGCTTGAACTGTCTCAAGATGTGCTTCACACAAAAAAGGATTTTGAAGAAAAGTTAAGACAATTTGAAGCTTGGAAAGAAGGCGTTAATGATGATAATGAAAGAAAAATAGGAGAACTGAAATTAAGCCATGAAAAAGAAATTGAGGCAGTTAGAAATCTGAGCAAAGATCAGAGTAATGACTGGTTAAATGAAGTTAAAAAGGTTGAAGATAAATATAAGGCAGAATTAGAAACATTGCATGCTAAATTTAAAGAAATGGAAGAGCAAAAACTTCAAATGAAAGAGGAATATGAAGCCAAACTTGAAAAGGCACGTCTATTCTATGAAAAGGAACTAGAAGCTGTTATGAAAATGAATAATATTTCTTCTGAAGAAGCTAATAGGATGTTACAAGAAGAAAAAGACAAACTAAGCAAAGACTTTGCAGCTCAGGAAGCTGAACTTAAAAAACAAATAAACAGTGTACTTAGTCAATTAACTGATAAAGAAGATGAGGTGGACAAACTAAATGAAACATTAAAAAATTTAGAAAATAATCTACAAGAAAAAGATGGTAGTTCACATGATCTTTTAAAACAGGTAAGGAGATATAGAAGATAGTCTTCTCTTTATATTTGAGTATGATACCAGGTCCTTTTGAAAATTTCCCTAGGTCTTTCATTCATACTTTGCTGCAAAAAAGTGTACTTGATGTCCTTTGGTGGTTTACTGGTTTTGTGAATAATTATTTTGTAGATTGAATCAAAATAACAATATAAAACATTATCACAATAACATTTATAACAGTATAACAATTAAGTATTTTAAGTTCTTGAAAAAAAAACAATAAAAAAACTAATTTATCTTTACAGTATCATGAATGTCAACATTTTCTTGATTTGGTTTCTTTGCTTTACAGTTACAAAGTGCCCATGATGAAAACAATGCCAATCTTGCTAAACTGAGAGATACAGAGAATGAACTAGCTGTAATGAAAGAACGTTGCAGTAGACAGGAAGAGGAAATGGTGAAAAAGTCAGGTATACATGTATATAGCTAAATTAATGATTTAGTCATATCTAGCCTATACATGTAAATGTACCATTTGACCTTTACATCTATTTCAGCAAAAACTTACTAATCTGTTACACTAGTACTTGTACAAGTGGCAATGTTACATTTGAAATAGAGTCAACCTCAAAACAAAGAAAAATGCCCAGTCTGACCAGGACTCAAACCCAAGATCCTTGGAATATCATTACACAACCATACAGATATCTGATAGAGCTATCTATCCCTTTACACATTTTTTCTCTACCTATTGACACACCCACTCCACTATATTGAACATGTTTTTTGAATTTCGTATGGGTACAAGAACACTTCTCAAAACCTCTGGAGCTATAAATCGTCACGGTTCCCTGTATGTCACAAAATGTGACAGGGTGAGAAAAATGTGCAGGCTAACTTAGGCTTCAACCTGGTAAATATGAAACACGGCTTGGTGGCTCACTGAGCCAGATCTACTAACTGAGCCATCTGGCCTCCTAAAAATATATTTTTTTCCCCTGTTTAGTGAAGAGTTCTAAACTGGGACACAAGTTTATCTTAACCCTTTCCCCCATGAGCATATTGTGAAAAATGGCCATTTTCACTGAAAAGCCTCCTCTTACAAGTTCAAACTGCTATGAAACTATGAAAAATGCTTCAACACTAATCAAACTTGGCACAAATGTTGACTGGACCATTGCCCTTGCAACAACATGCTCAGGCTAAAATTTTCTGTGACCATGGCAACGAGGGGACATCTCAAAATTGCCAAAAATCACTTTTTTGCCTCGATTTTTTCCATCAAAATTTATTTCAAAGTGCTGCAACTTCTCAAGGGATTGAGATAGAGTCAAAGGCTTTTCAGCGTTGGTTACACGTTACCTTATGATCAACCTAGGGTCATTTTAAGCCTCTGACAAGATCAAAATTTTCTTGGCGATGAGGGGGACTCCGCCCCGCTTCAAACCCCCCAAACAGAAGGGGGCACATCCCCCTTCTGGCAACCCCCTGATGTATTATTTGGATGGGGGACGGTGCCGAAAAAATGGTCACTCTTTTTAACAACATTTCTCAAACGAAAAACAGTGTTTGGGGTCTAAATAGGACATTTTTTCACTGTTTGAGGCCTCAAAAAAAGGGGGGGGGGGGGGCAAAAAGCCGTCGAAACACGCTTATATAAGGGAAAAGGTTAAAGCATACTTGAATTTGTGTACAACTTTTGTATTTCAGCCACCATTGGAAATCTTGAAGCCACAAAACTACAGAATGAATCTACAATACAAGATTTAGAAGGTGAAATAAACAAACTGAAGGATAAACTTGCATGGTTAGAGAAGGAACGAATGAACCTTGAACGACAAAAGTCGAGTCTCACTCAAAACCAAATGTCTCAATTGAAATCATTAGAAAAGGTATGCCATCTTGAAGTGTGTCTTGTAAGATTTAAAGATGAATATCATAATTTGATTTAAGAAGCTTGGAAATAATTCTTTTACCATTTCGAAATGTGTATTTTTAGCTCACCTGTCACAAAGTGACAGGGTGAGCTTTTGTGATCGCTTTTCGTCCGGCGTCCGTCCGTCGTCCGTCCGTCAGTCCGTCCGTAAACTTTTACTTTAAATGACATCTCCTCATAAACCACTAAGCCAATTTCATCCAAACTTCACAGGAATGTTCCTTTGGTGGTCACCTTTAAAAATTGTTCAAAGAATTTAATTCCATGCAGAACTCTGGTTGCCATGGCAACCGAAAGAAAAAACTTTAAATATCTTCTTTTAAAAAACCATAAGAGCTAGAGCTTAGATATTTGGCATGAAACATCTTCTAGTGAGTGTCTACCAAGTTTGTTCAATTAAAAGCCCTGGGGTCAAAATTGGCCCCGCCCCGGGGGGTCATTGATTTTCCCTATATGCATATAGTAAAAACTTAAAAAATCTTCTTTTAAAGAACCCAAAGAGCTAGAGCTAAGATATTTAGCATGAAACATGTTCTAATGGGTGTCTACCAAGTTTGTTCAAATAAAAGCCCTGGGGTCAAAATTGGCCCCGCCCCGGGGGGTCATTGATTTTTCCTATATGCATATAGTAAAAACTTAAAAAATCTTCTTTTAAAGAACTCAAAGAGCTATGGCTAAGATATTGAGCATCTAACATGTTCTAATAGGTGTCTACCAAGTTTGTTCAAATAAAAGCCCTGGGGTCAAAATTGGCCCCGCCCCAGGGGGCCATTGATTTTCCCTATATGCATATAGTAAAAACTTAAAAAATCTTCTTTTAAAGAACCAAAAGAGTTAGAGCTAAGATATTTAGCATGAAACATGTTCTAATAAGTGTCTACCAAGTTTGTTCAAATAAAAGCCCTGGGGTCAAAATTGGCCCCGCCCCGGGGGGGTCATTGATTTTCCCTATATGCATATAGTAAAAACTTAAAAAATCTTCTTTTAAAGAACTCAAAGAGCTATGGCTAAGATATTTAGCATCAAACATGTTCTAATAGGTGTCTACCAAGTTTGTTCAAATAAAAGCCGTGGGGTCAAAATTGGCACCGCCCCGGGGGTCATTGATTTTCCTTATACGTGTATAACAAAAACTTAAAAAATCTTCTTTGAAAAAACCCAAATAGCTAGAGTTAAGATATTAAGCATGAAACATCTTTTAGTGAGTGTCTACAAAGTTTGTTCAAATAAAAGACCTGGGGTCAAAATTGGCCCCACCCCGGGGGTCATTGATTTTCTTTATATGTGTATAGGAAAAACTTAAAATCTTCTTTGAAAAAACCCAAATAGCTAGAGTTCAGATATTAAGCATGAAACATCTTCTAGTAAGTGTCTGCAAAGTTTGTTCAAATAAAAGCCCTGGGGTCAAAACTGGCCCGGCCCCAGGGGTGTCATTGTTTTTAACTATATGTGTATAGTAAAAACTTAAAAAAAATCTTTTTTTAAAAAGCCCTATGAGCTAGAGCTTAGATGTTTAGCATGAAACATCTTCTTATGGGTGTCTACCAAGTTTGTGCAAATAAAAGCCCTTGGGTTAAATTGGCCCTGCAAGGTTGGGGGGATGGTTGGGGGGGCTATATACAGGTGATCGACCTCAGGGCCATCATGGCCCTCTTGTTTAAAATTTTCTATACATTTGTATCCTATTATTGAAGGCCAAAATATAGAATGTCCACAGTTTGGTTTCCTTTTCAAAAAAATGAGATAGGGTCAATGACTGTTTTTTTTTCATCATTTTTTTTTAAATTAAAAAAAAAAAGACAGATAGACAACATTTTATGCATTCTGAAATGCAGTTAAGCTTGACTGTTCAAAGAATATTGGGGCTATTCTTCTCTTCTGTGTGCCTGAAATAAATTTGGTTGAAGTTTATTTTAACTTCATAACATTATTTCTCATCCACCGCTAAAAGTATTTTCTTGAAACTTCACACATGTCGTTAAGATCATAATTTGAGTTAATTGTTTCAGATCCATAACCCTAGTATGGATTTTAATTGAGTTATTGCCCTTACATGAACTAGAAAATCCCTGGTTAAAGTTATGTAGAAAGATCTATCTAGGAGTACTCTTGAAACTTAACTGCTGACTTCAGGTTTATAATTCAAGATAATTGTCCAAGACCCATAACTCAAGCATTGATTTTGCTTAAAGGAAGTTTTTAAAAATTAAAATTTCTCAAATTTTTCTAAAAAAAAACACATTTTTTTCTAACCCAAGTCAGAGACCTTTTTCAAGAACAGCTGGAAAAGGCCCTGAACAGATTGTTTAATGTTACAAATTTTATAAAGGTTAAAACTCTTCAATGTTTCAGTCGCTGGAAGATTTATCAATAGAGAAACAAACAATGAAGGAAAGATATGAGCGTGAGATCGAGTCATTACGCAACAACTCCAGCAAGTCTGAGAAGGAACTCCATTCTCAGCATACAGCAGAATTGGAGAAATTACGGGAAAAGTTAATGTCCGAACTTGCTGCTCAAAAACAACAGGCTGAGAAACTTTTAGAACAGACAAAACAGGTTTGTTATATTTTATGTGAAGCTGATGAGATATGCTTTTAATGACAATTTATTATTATTTTTCTGTGCAAGAGCAAGCAAGCTGCAAGGGCACACTTGATGCAGATGTTAAATTGTAAGTTTAACACCACATATTGTTTCATCGTGAATTTTGTTCAAAGCAATATGATTAAATACAAGGATGTCTATAAGTTTAGTTGACAGACAGTTACTTTGAATAGTTATGGACTGGTGCAAAACCTGTTATTAGTGACTTCTGTTATTATGAATATATAATATTATTTATCTGTTTGATGTTATAATAATTTATATATGGCATTTATTTCAGGAGTTGAACGAGCAGCGTGAAACAGAGGTCACTGACATTACTAAGAAACGTGACACTGTACAAACAGAGCTTGACAACTTGAGGTCAGAGCTGACCAGTAGACTAAAGTCTGCAGAGGATGAGGTATAATTATTTATTTACAAGTCTGAATATTTTCATTGATGTGTAGCTCAGTGCAATGTTGTTATGAGTTAAATCACCTAGAATGTATTTAAGGAATAAACTGAAAACGTGACATAAAACCAATTGTAGAAACGATGAGTCCATATGATTTGACATAAAGTTTTTAAAAGTAAGTGGCCTATGATTTATACCTGTCATAGAATAAGGATATAAGATTATAAGGCCTGCAATGACTAAAAGAGTCATTTTAAATTGAAGCAGACTGTGTAATGTATAAGGAACTTTTATATTCAATTTGACTTGTTTGTTTATATCATTGTTGACTTTTAGGCTACAGTTTTGTTATAAGATTCATGGATATATTCTATTGCACAGTTCGGGCCAAAAGTGTCTCAAACATTTTCAAAACACTATCGTGGATGCCTCCAGTTAATTTTTCAATATGTTACTATGTCTGTATATCTATATGACTGTTGACAAGTTTTACTTTATCTAAAATCAAATAGCTAAGATTATTTTTGACAGATTTGGAAAAATATTCAAGATAAATGAATAAATTATAGGTGTTAGGATTTCCAAATTGCTTAAAATACAGTGGTCATTTTCAGTTTGTGAGGCTAATTGATAAATTTTAGATTGCTCAGTAGTATTTGCTTGAGAAAAAAATGTTTAATTCTAAGTTGCTGAAATGAAAGTGGTTATTTTCAGGTTGCAAGGGTGAATGGGCTATTACAAAACAAAGAGCAGGGTCTAGGATCAGCCACTGGTATGATAAACAGTCTACGTGATGCAAACACTCAACTACAACAACAACTAGAGAAATCTAGACTGGAACATAAAGCTGAGAAAAATCGAGCATCTGCACTGCAGGTAATTGTCTTATTATCAATGTTCTGTAGGATGCTGAAATCCAGTGCCAAATTTTTGTGAATGTACAAAACTTTGTGTAACAGTTCACATTTGTATACTTTTTATTTGTTTAGCATTGCTTTTACTTCCCATGGACCATGACTGTGATCTTTAATTGTAAACCAGTAAACATTATATGTCATAATAATTTGAGGATATCTCTTCCCTTTGAGTGAATATTTAACTTGTCATGAAAAAGCGAGAACAAATTCAAGTCCATTACAGTAAGACCATTGCAGTTGAGAATTTATTTATCATTATTTTCACTTTTTATTGAGATAAATCTAGCTTCAATCAAAACTTTCAAGTTTTCTCATCTATATTTATGAGAATGAGAATGAATGGGAAGAAATGAAAGTATATGATATACAGTGAATGATATAGCTTATATCTCATTGATTATATCGTCACTTTAGCTCAGTTACAGGTTAAGTCCTTCTAAATTTAATAGAAGTTAATCATTTATTGCACTAAGGTGATGATATGTTGTATTTTATAAGCATGAAATAAATGTTTTTTAATTCAGACTGAGCTGGATAAGTTGAGACTTCAATATGAAGCTGACATGAAAAAAGCCAAGATAGAATTCCAGGAGAAAATAGAGCAGACAAAATCTGAACTTGATATAAAATGGCAGGACTATCTCAGGTATTTTATCAACATTTTACAATCTAGGTTTTATAGTGGATGATAACAACTTTTTGCACACATTTTTAAGATGAATATGTTTCTTTCACTTAATTTATTAAGTGGTATTTCAGGATATAATTTAGTTTTAATTGTAACCATTTTTGTAATGCCGTTGTGCCTAAATACATCAAAAGCTTGCTGACACAAAAAGAATCATGAAAAACAGCAGAATTAGATAAAACAAAAACTGAAAATACTTAACCTGAAAAAAACCAAAAAAAACAACAAAAAAACAACACAAAAACCCCCAATGAACTGTTCCCTACATGTATGTCTCTTTTTGAATAGAAAATGGTTTTAATGTAACATGTAGAGATCTCTGTGGTAATTATGAGAGACTTCCAGTCTGTCACTTGTTTCCGACCCCTAAATGACCTCTAAATTTTGCCAGAAACATAGCCTTTATCATGTTAGGAAGCTAGCCAGTTAGTTACCTTAATATCAGTATTTTTACTCGGGTGCCAAGTGGTGTGTAATAATAATAAATGGAGGAGCTTCCCCCATCAATTATTATGGGAGTTGTTACTTGCCCTTATCCATGTTAATAAGATATAATCCTCCTACCACCAGTAAATTTGAGGTTTAAATTAATTGTTAAATGTACATGCTTTGCAGTGGAAAATGAAGATATATTTCGTAATTTTCACAGTGAAATTATATTTGATAATTTTTACTGCAGCCAGACTAGGTCTGAATGCGGATGAAAATAATATTTCATAACTGAATGGAATTATCAACAGAAATAAGTTCCGTCGTATTTAAATTTTGCTATGCCACTTGTGAAAATATTGCATCTGGTGTCCACTCAGTGAAATATATTTCGATCTTACATGCAAAACAAACAAATATCCTATATATGTTCATTGTTGTTTCTACAGACGAGAATGTGGTAAACTACGTGAAGAAATTACGGAACAAAAAGACAGTGAGATGAGAGCAGCTTTAGAACAATTATCAAAGATGAAAGATGAAGAAATAATGGCCACTCGATCAGGCTGGGAAAATAAAGTTGCTGATCTTACCAAGCAGGTAATAATAATTATTTTATTGTCAATATCTTACCATGTTTATTGTGACAGCTATGTCAGTATTGAATAATCCTTCGAAGAAAGGATTTTAACATGAAGTAGGTGGATCAAATCAGATGCTCTTTTGTGCTGGAAAAAACATATATTAAGAAATTATTTCTATAGGGTAATTGTGTGGGTCTTAAATTTCTGCGTGCTTTATGTCTGTGGTGAACATCAACCTCACATTGATGTGTTTTATATCTGGGGAAAATCCAGCTTGTAATATTGAATTCTTTTTCGAAGTTGTGACCAGCTAGCTGACAAAAGGGTGGTGGTTTTGTCCAAATACTTCTTTGTGTTAAGTACTTTATTCAGAGAGATGTTTGGGGCTTTTCTCTTCCTTTATAGCTAATTTTTGCCTTAATTGGTTCAACATCAGTATATTGTCTAGGTGGTTTAAATTGAACCCCCCTGAAATTTCCCTCTTTGTCTGTAGATTGCATCTTTGAAAGAAAGTATGGCCACAAACAACTCCAAGTTGTTAGAAGAGCAGGAGAAGATGAGGCTGGAAGCTGAGGAAGAGCGGCGGCGCCTGGAACAGGATCTACTGAAGGCTGCTGATGAGTACATGGTTAAGATACAGGCTCTAGAAGCTATACATGAAGAAAACATCAGTAAATTGAAGGAAGAAAACCAAAAAGACCTAGAGGTGTGTGTCATTTTTTTCTTACATAAAATAGATTTATTAATTTGAGGATATTAAGATTTATTTAAAATTTTATGGAAACATTCATGTTTTCTCTACAAGAAATAGTTTTAACTAGAAGAAAGCTTTATTTTTTCACTTATTTTTTAAGAGTTAAAGAAAGGCCTGATGATACGGTAAATGGGTATTTTCAACAAGAACTTCTGTTGTTGTTTTTTACCTTATTCATTTAGAAATGCATTTTGCACGGTTTTTATCCATTTCTTTAAAGTACTTGAAATTTACAGTTTGCAGTGCAATTTAGCTTTTTAGTCAGAATGATATAACATTTTCCCAATGAATACAGGATTTAAAGAAACAATTATCAGAGAAGCATCTAGAAGACATGCAAGCACAAATGTCAGCTCATAAAGTAACTGTAGACAGCCTAAAAGATCAAGCTGACCGCGAGAGACAGGCAGAACTTGATGCTCTCAGGGCTAAATTGGAGAAAGAAAAAGGTTTGCAAGAAATTTACATATATAAATTGCTAGGTTTATGTTTCTTTGCTTTAAGAGAAGTAAGTCTAGAGGTATATTTCTGAAAATTTAAAAACTTTCCTGGGTAGTGCTTGAAATATTAAAGAATTTTCACTGTGACAGATATTTTCAGATGAAAATAATAAATGATTTTTTCACTTCATATTCTTGTATTCAATGATTAACAGCATAGTTATGTTGTATATAATATATATTTTGATGTATACAACATTTGATACTATAATAAAATGAACACCAGCATAAGGAAGTGACCCTTATTGGCATTTTACAAATGATGTCAAAAAACGTTAACATTTTCAATGACCTAAAAAATAGTGAAGTAGTCTTGATATGTTAAAGATAAATATGAATAGGTAACAATAAGCAAATGTCAAAAGTTGTTTTTATTTATTTCAAGAGCTATAGAATTGAATTTATTTAAGAATTCAGTATGTCAAAAAAACAAAAAAAATGAAATTAAGGGCTATTTTCTCATGCCGACAGTCATTGTTAGAACTATTTCGGTGCATTTATAAGAACTATGCTATTATAACAATTTATAAAGAAACACTTGCTCCTACATTACATGACATGAACATTTAATTGTTTATATAATATCATTATCATAGATACAAATATATTACAGACAGTCTACGTGATGATATGTATCAACGTCATATGCAGGAACTGGACAAAAAATCCAAAGAGCATGAGGCACACATGCAGGCAGCTAGAATGGAACTTGAAAGGGCAGTTGAAATCTCTAAACAGAAGGTAAAATTTTATAAACTCATTTTATATACTGAATTTTTTTCATAAGAAAATCGAAGAAAACTAGGAAAAATTCATGTCTTTTGATCTTTCAGGTTATTGTTATTATTTGATTACCCTGACTGGTTTCCTTCACTTACTACATAAAAATGGTAGTACTGATAAGTTCAAGTAGTAAAAGAGAATCTGACAGGCCTTTTCCGCATTATTTGTGAGTCTTTTGAGTATCCTACCCTGAGACTGAGACAATGCAAAATGAAGCATGCAAAACATTTTACTTCTATTTAAAGTTGTTATTTAGTCATAATAATGTAGGTGTAACTTCATATCTACTCCAGATTCTAAAGATAATAATAGTGAGTGTTTAGTCTTTGTTGTATTGGCAGTATTGTGTTTGATCTTCCATTAAATTATTTCTAAATTATACACTATTATGAACATAACTTTATAAGAACAAAGTACAACATTTTGTTTATAACAGGTTAAAATCATAATGGGACTTCTATGGGGTAGGTAGGCTGTCTAGGCTATAGTCTTTGTGCCGCAGCTACTATTAAACATACTTTAGAACACGATTTTATCAGTTTAATTATTTTTCACAGGAAAGAGATCATGCTCTTCGTGTAGAAGATCTCCAAGGGGAGATCACTCAGAGAGAAAGACATATCACAAACCTGAAAGAAGATTCATCCAAGCTACAGACAAGTATAAATCATTTGAACAAAGAGATAGACTTCAAACGGCAAGAAATTCAGAAAATAAAGAGTGAAACTCAAAACCAAATTAGGTAAAGTACATTAATATTATAATTTTGTAGGGGGATAGGGGACCTACAGAGCTTACTTGTTAAGGTTACTGATTTTGAATGACTTGTACCTTACTGCTTTGTATTGAAATCCCACCAGAGACTTTTAACTGTTTCCTGTGATGAAGCTATCAAGCTAGATGTATAAGGTCTGTAGTTCTACTCCGGTGCCCGCAGGTGCCTAAAACAATGAATTTGATAATAAAGATAATTATTTTATTCTGATCTAAGATTGGCCAAATGTTATGTGTCATATTACTTTGATATTATTGTAACTCCGTCATGAATAGATAATGTACATCTGAATGAGTTAGCTCCCTTGTCTTGAAGATTTGATTATTTCTGACTAGTTGAGTTGACATGTGTGTATGGGAATATTTGTACTATTATCTAGATTTATTGACATATATATAATAGGTTGGTAGAAAAGAAGATGTTGGAGAAAATGGAGAGAGAGATGGAGAATCTACAAGCGGATCATCTACGTGACTCACAGGAACTTGTGAGACAGTTTAATGAGGCTCAAGAAATACTCAAAGATAAAATCTCAGAACTCCAGATCATGTAAGTTTCATGCATTTGAGAAGATTGTTTTGACTTTTTTTGGACTAGAATGTGTATGTTTATTGTATATATATAATTTATTTTATGAAAGCAATTGTCATGTACAAAATAGATTAGATCTTCACAAAATACTTAAGGAAAAATAGTTTAGGCCTTCACATTCACAGAGTAATTTAAAAAAGAAAAGACAAAAAATCAGAGACGATCATATTTTCATTGTTCTTTTAAACTGGACTATTCGATAAGAATAAGTAGAGCTATTGTATTGTCACCCGAGCGTCGGCATTGGCGTCGGCATAACCACTTATGTTAAAGTTTCTGAAATACCTCAAATATTTTCAAAGTCCATTGACATATGGCTTTAAAACTTTGCACACTTGTTCACCATCATGACCCCAACCTGTAGACAGGAGGTGGTAACTGTATCTAGCATTTTGACAGAATTATGCCCCTTTTTCTACTAATATACATTAAAGTTTTTATAATACCTCAAATATTTTCAAAGACCATCGACGTATGGCTTTGAAACTTTGCACACTTGTTCACCATCATGACCTCAACCTGTAGACAGAAGGAGGTAACTGTATCAAGCTAATTGACAAAATAATGCCCCTTTTTCAACTTAGAATTTACATTTAAGTTTGCATACCACCTCAGATATCTTCATAATCTACTCTTTTTTGAGAGCATAATAGGACTCTATCCAAGGCCTATAACTGTAACATGGATTTAAAGAAAAATTTTGCCCTTTTGTTAACAAGATTTTTCATTATCAAGGCTCTTTAACTGTCAAGTACTAAGAATAGTCGAGCGTTGCTGTCCTATCTACAGCTCTTGTTCAATTTCTTGTTTAATTGGACATTATTTTCTTTTGACTTACACTGTGTTAGGTAATTTTGTCATAATTCTAATTAATGGTTCATGGGAATGTTTAGTAATTCAGGTATCAGTACCACTCATGTATCTCCAAGGTTCTATAAATATATGTTCATTTCATATCCATGTTCATTTCCTGTGCCTTCAACAAAACAGCTGGAGATTAATTAGCAGTTCCAAGGCTATTGCAGTATTAGCACATTTTTAAATCAAGAAATACAGATTTAGTCCATTAAATTACAAGAGGCAGGTCAACTAGTGTCATGCCTCCAGATGAGCCAAAATAAAAATTTATTAAAGTTTAAGGAAAGTAAAGAAATTGAAGTAATAATTTACATGTTAGTGTGATTAATGATTTTGCAGTATTTATCGCCATATTTCCACTTTGTGACTAACACAGTTAGGGTATTTTTTGCATATTTTGACATCTTTATGGTAATTTTTGTGGATTATAAGTGTCCATATAGAAGGAATGTCTGTATATTAAGTTTAATTTTATCTTGATTTGTTTTAAAAGGACTCCACTGATTTTTTTGATTTATCAATATGACAGGACTGGAACCTTTTTTGAGGTTTTTATACCATTTGATGTAGATATGTACCAATAACTTGTGTGCTAAATTTCAGATCATATTTCTTTACTATGTTAATGAATTCAATTTTCAATTCTATTCTTAGTATTCTTCTTTACTATCTTTCTCATATTTTCTTGTTTAAAGAGCACCTTTTAATCTATTCCAGAGTTTCTAATATTATGTTTTTAGGCTTGTGGAGCTTCTTTAATGCGAATTTTAATTGTCAACAAATGTTTTAATTTATGTATGGTTTAATTTAGGTTACAAGAGGCAGAAGATAGGTATGAGAATCGTGATTCCCGGCCAGAAGATTTAGAACTGATTGACCAGCTCAGAGAAAGAGTTCGGGAAAAAGAAGAAAGAGTGCATGCTCTTATAGTATGTTGTTATTTGTTGTGATTATTTGGTTACCTCTTAAACTTTAACCTGCTTAATTACACAAAATTTACATGTTAAAGGCACATTATGTCTCAGACACAAATATAATTAATTCTTTAGTACAGATAAGAGTTTCATAACATTTAAGTAGTGGTTTTAGAGCATGTAAGATGCTTTTCACCTGTAACCTGTAGGATATAGAATGGAATGGGAAATTATTTGTCAAAAAAGTAGAAAATGTAAACAATGTTGTTTTTGACTTCCATACAAAATACTAAATCACTATTACTGTGCCAAATAGCAACAGAATCAAAGGTTGTTCAGGAAATTGGCCAATGTGTAATATATTATTAATAGGACACCAAAAATTTGGAAAACAAAAACATTAGCATTTCTGAGGCATAATGGGCCTTTAAGGGCTAGGTGTGATGCTTATACTGTTATATTGTGACTTTAAAGCAAAGAACCATGGTGAACTTTAATAGGTACAATGTACTGAATAAATGCACTTTCTTAAGTTTGTTACATTAACACAACATGACACATTTTCAATTAAACCTTTGATTAAAGTGTTTTTGAGTTTAAATTAATTTGATCATGTCTCAGTTTAGACAAAACATGTTGAGTTATTTGCTTTTCTTTTGAAGATGACACTTTAGTAGTTATTTCAGTTGTCTCAAATTCTTACATTTCCAAGTGGTAAATATCGTATTTCAATAAAATGTTTTGCACTGATGAAGGCTACATGTACTAGCTGAAACATTTACAGTTAACATAAGATAACTGTAGTTCATATTGGTGTGGCTTTTTTTGTTCATTTGTTTCATAAAATGAGCAGCGTCATGACAAAACCAACATAATGCGTTTGCATCTGCCCAGTCTGATCAGGATCCATGCTGTTTGCTTACAAACTCTATTACAAATACAGAGAAACTGATAGCGAACAGCATGGATTCAGATCAGACTGCGCGGATGCGCAGGCTGGTCTGGATCCATGCTGGTCGCAAATGCATTACGTTGGTTTGTTCATTTTGTTTCGTAAAATGTAATTATTTTCACTTTATTTTTCAGG
This sequence comes from Ruditapes philippinarum, assembly GCF_026571515.1. Lineage (NCBI taxonomy): Eukaryota > Metazoa > Mollusca > Bivalvia > Venerida > Veneridae > Ruditapes > Ruditapes philippinarum. Next base: position 106,533 of record NW_026851864.1, on the reverse strand, counting down.
AAGAGAAGAAGTTCTTTCAGATGGAACTTGTAAATAGGGAAACCAATTTTAATAAAGTATTCAGTGCAAGTCCAAATGTAGGAGTTCTTAATCCTTTAGATGCAAAGGTAAATAATTTGAAATCTTCCCTAGACTTTCTATCAAAGGATTTTTTACCTCTTGTCTTCAAAGATAGAATAATAATGAAATTGACAATGCACTTAAGGCATGACATTAGTGTAAAAAGGTAAATGGACTTTGGCTTGAAAGTTATTTGTCTATATACAACACACATTATTAATCTGTTATTTGTTTAAAAGCACTTATTGTGTGCCATTTATATTTGTTCTTCTTTGTTTATTGGGTCCTTGACATAAAAAATGTGGCAGCTGTTTGGGGATGATAGAAAATTATATTTATTACAGAATTTAGAAATTGTTTAAGATATCTGGTGGCTGTTAACTGCTTTAAGTGACATAATGCTCATTTTTTACCTGTCAGGCAAAAATAAATCAATTGCATATTTCAAAAGATTGACTTTAAACAATGGTGATTACACAATAATTGATAATGACAAATGTTTACAGTAAAATATTAAAACAACCTGAAATATAAAAAACTGTCCCACTTTTTTTTATAAATTGAAGTATACTGATAACTTCCGCAGGATACTTGTAGATATTTATGTGGGTCACGGTGGTTATTGATTATTCAGGGGACGTTTATAATGAAATTGAAAACAAATATGTAGACAATGTATGACAAAATGTAAAGTTATTTTGAATTTTACCTGATCAGTCGTCATTTACACTGTGATGGGCACAATGTCACTTTAAATATTACAAGAAACTGACAATCAAACTAAAGCCACTGATGGATAAGAAAAAACTTTGAGGTCAATTGAATGACACTGTCCGTATGCTGGGGATTTTTATTAAACTTTTTTTTCTGGCAATGAATGAAAAAGAAAATTATGAACATGCATGAGTTGTTATAGGTTTTGATGCTTTCTTGTTAATGGTACATGTATTATATTTGAGGGTAACAGGGACCTACAGTATTTGATTCTTAACTTGTTAAAATACTAGTGTGATGGCATGTACTTAAATGAATCCATCGGAAAGCCTATTTCCTACAAGAATCCTAGGAAATAGCTTGCACCATCATCAACTATAATGTTCTAATTTTTTCTATTCAAACTAATATGACTATGTTCTCTCATGAGACATTTTATGATACTGCAAGTTTGTAACATCACTTTTCATTTAATAATCTTATCGTTTATATAGTTTTATATACACGACTGCTGTCAATTCATAGATAAATCTCTTTTTTTCTCCAAAAAAGGAAGTTCCCAGTATTATTAATTCATTATAAATATTCCTGACAGGTTATATGGCCATATAAAAACAGTTGTTTGCAATATAACTCTCGTCTAGCGGCTCGGGTTGTAAATATAGGACCATATAACCTGTTAAAAATCTTAATGACTTATAATATAAATTTCTAGTCATGTATCAGTAATTATATATATTTTTTACTTTGCTCTTTTCATTGAACTGTGAACTATGATTTTGCAGAAACGAGGTTCTAAAGGAAAGGGAAACAACTCTGCACCAAACTTAAGTGGAAGGCTGGACCCTTTACCCAACTCTCCAATACATCATGGTCAGTTGAACCCATCAAGACCGTTGCCATCTTTCACAAAGAAGTTTGTGAAATGATAATAATTAGCGTTATTTACTAAACAGGATCCATCCAATGCTCAGGAAAAATGTTTTTACCAACTGATATATAAAAACAGACCTTTGTAAAGGAACACTGCTTATAACTTTAATTTGTAATTTAGAAGTTATTGTATTCTGGAGGTGGTCTTAATAGAAGATTGATAACATCAAATGTTATGGACATATTGTTTGCTTTTCAGTCATAAAATTATCATGGTTTAACTCATTTAGTATATAAATAGTGTCAGCATTGAATTAACAATTCTTCTTAGTTTGTTTTGTTTTTGTTATTTGCCATATTATAAATACAAATCAAAGGTAAAATTTGTGTTTATAAGTTGAGCGTGTATATCACAAATAAGTGTAATAGTTATAAAATGGATTTGCAGCAAATAAACCAAAAGATGTTATTATATGAAGTACACATTGATTTATATTTATTTATCATAAGTGCTATATTCATTGACAAAAACACACCATTCTGTAGTATTTATTATCAGAACTAGTAATTTTTATCTTTTATCAATTACCGACTATTTTTTTTATCTTTGATACATTATTGCCTATGCCTAAGTTGTTGTTAAAAGTTACCAAAGTAGCAATTTTTATCTTTTATTTATTACCAAAAAACTAGCTATTTTTTATTTATCTTTAATACCTATGTTAAAAGTTGTACAAAGTTACTGGCTTATTACCGAATGTATGCCCTTAAGCAGTTGTTAGATTGAGCCTAACTAGGGTCATTACCTTTCTTCCTTAACTGAAATCAGTCCTGGTTACTAGTAGTAAATAGTTCAGGTTAGCAGACTCCCGAATAGTTAAAAATATGCTTTCTGCCTTTTTCCCTATGAATAGAAAATAAAGTTACTAAAGTCGCCATATAACTTTGAATTTGTGTGGTTCTTTGGTCGTTATATAGAACACATACATGCTTTGTGTTTTTTTTCATTGTACTTAAATGCACAGATATGCATACAATATTTAACTCCGGTAGTTGTCTTTTGTATTTTTTCTGTACAAGATAATTGTCATATCAATTGTCCTCTATTACACTCAAACTTTTATTGGGGGTATATAGTGTATGAAAACCAAAACGAGGGTTTTGTTGATGTTTTGAAATGGACTTTTTTTATTCAAAATAAGGTCATTTTGTATGCACATGATATATGCTAGAGTGGGTGGCAAAGCACTCGTATGTTAATAAACCTTCACTGACTGATTGAAGTCCTATAGTCCTGTTTTTCTGTGGGAATGGTATCTTAAAAAAAGTTAAGAGTCTTAATTTTTATTTCTTTGAGAATAAGATACAATTGAGGTCACTTCAGCTTTGTTTCCAATTTTTTTATACAGTATATGAATACTGAACAGTTTTGGAGTATATTTGTTTGTGAGTTTTATAGCCAAGGTTGCATTTAAGTCAGTTGTAACGACACTATAATCACTTATTAGTCACACTATTTTCACTTATTGTGTTTGAACCAGTATTTTTTTTATCTATCCATTTGTTTTTTTGTTTTTGTTTTTTTCTAAAACCAGTTCAAAGTTTAAAGCTAATTAAAACTTGGAACCAATCTAATTAAGGTTCTTTATATACTGTTGACATGTGCAATGATAGATTGGACATAGATAAGTTATAGATGCACAAACTATTACAAGTGAACAAATGCTCAGTTGTGTAAAAGGCCTTAAAATCAGGGTAGCTTACAAAAGGTCAGTGGTTCAAGTATGGTGCCTGCTCATGACTGAAATAACCCACAGAAATGTACCTGAGAGTTTCCTCTAGCACTGAAGCTGAAAAATCACCATATTACTTTGATCATGTTTGTGTATTTTGACTCTGACTACACTTGATATCTACAACTGACTTTTCCATTTAGACAAAACCACAAATTAAAAACATGTATTGACTGAATAGTAAAAAGTGCGGACTATGATCAGATGGCATGGATTTGCTGGCTAATTTTTGTTTGCACTTGTTGTGTGGGTAGAATCAAGAGTTCAGAATTGTTTTTTAAAGAATTTTAGGGGAGTAAAAGTGAATTTTGTGATACTGCTTGAACTTAAATAAATTTTAGAAAGTATTCTTAAAACTTACCCAGTTTTGATTTTTTTTTCAATTGTTTAAAATCATGTTGTAAGTAGAAGAGTCTTTTTTTAAATTCGATCTTTTTGCACTTTGTCTGTTCAGTGTTGAATAGAGATTTGTTTAATGTATTAACAGTAAAAGTATTATTGACTTTTAAATTTAGGGTGTTAATTTCTTGTTTGTTATGGTTTCATTAAGCAATTTTAAGACTTATTCTATTCTGTGTATAAAACTGTTAAGCACTTCTGTGATACATACATATATAAAACGTATAATGTATTTGTTCAAATGATGTAACAGTTGTGATGATTTTTTAAATGTTTGTTGTCAACAGACCAATTTGAAGACAGTTCATGAAATATCTGTATATTTGATCTGAGTAAAAGGTGTAGAGATTGTAGATGTAAAAAAAAATAAATAGCATGAGCTTATGAAAATTAAATTTGCTCTCATTCAACTTCAGGCAGTCGTATTACTTCATTAAAAAAGACAGGAGTTTTATTCATTACTTAAAATATCTATATTCATATTAGCGTTTTTGTTTCCAAAAATAATTCAAATTGATTGTTGAATGTAGGTAAGTTTTCAAATGACTGAAAAAGTATAACTTTCATATCTTATCTACATTTGTATTTTAGAATTTGAGATAATGATGACCAGGTTTTTTTTTAAGTAAGAAATTACTTACCCTTTAAATACCCAATTCAGCAAACATTGTGATATATTTGCTGGTAGTAAAGTATGCTGTTTTTGCAATGATTCCTCTAAACAAATATCTGCTTACTTTGATAGGAATGAAAAGCTTGTAACAGGTACAAAAGCCATGAATAAAATGTTTTGAATAAGTTATGTACAATTTACAGTATTTTGTTTTAATATTTTTGTTTCTGTGATAGATGCTAGAAACTGCTGATCTTCATATTGAAATAAATATTTAAAATGTTTGCAGTGTTTATGTTATTTCTATCGATATTTTATCATCCTCAGATTTATGAAAATTAAAAAAGAAATGTTGGAACAACTTAAAAATGTCATAAAATGTACAATTTATATTATTGGTTTTTAAATATCATAGAAAGTTCATACATTTTTAATGGATAGCTGATATTGCAAAAATGCAGTACAAAATAATTTTTTAAGCATTAGTTTGTTCAGAATATTACTTTAAAAGTCTTGAAGGTATTAATACTACATATTAATACCTATGTTACTATATATAGTAACACAATTTAGGGTATTTCAGGGCCATTATGGTCACTATGCAATTTCGATACTCGGGTCATTATGGACATCTTAGGGCATTATCCCATAATGGCGAGCAGCAACACAGTATTACCTTCTTAATAATTATTTTTATCAACAAACAGTAAACTCCACTTATAACGGTATCGCTTATAACGATATACCGCTTACAACGATGCATGTTGCCGATGTCCCGATTATTGTTTTCAAATTGGTTGCCTCTCGGATATAACGATACCTGGTAAAAACGATATAAATTTGGCAGGCATCTGAATATCGTTATAAGCGAAGTTTACTTTATTTCCAATTAATGACCATATGACTTTACATAATGTCAAAATGATGCTTTAATGCTGTTATTTAATATGTCCTGCTCAGTTTTGTGAATTTTGTTTGATAGTTGTACTCAAGAGATACATAATTCTAGAATCTTCACTGAAATGATTTGTATCGTACGCCGGGATATCAGTTCAATGAATTTCCGTGTTTTGTCTTTAATTTGAATTTTTTGAAGCTTTGTTTCCTTACTTGAATGCGCCTTATATTAAATGTTTGATGTGCTTAGGTCATGAAAAGGGTATTCTATATATACCAGAAATTCCAGTCATTTTGATCAACAAAAGATTTTCAATGCCATATCTTAATTTGAGAGATTTATAAAAGAAGAAAATACGATTTTTTTGCAGATAATAAGGCTTTTGTCAATTTATCTCTATGAAACAACAAACAAATTTTCAAAATCATTTACATAAAAAATTTTCGTTGTGATAGTGATTGCAATATATTGATTGTATCGGAGTTTACACACATTTGGAATGAAGCTCATAAATGGTGACAAAATTTGTTAAATCAATGTTCATTTCCAAATATGATTCATTGCCAGTAAGAATATGTACAAGTCAATCAATAAATCCTTTTAACTTTAATTGGTTTGTTTCAGTTCTGAATAAAACACAATTTTCATGTTAGAATATTGAGTTCTCCTCAAGCTCGTGCTAAAGTGCTTCAACGGCAGCTTGTATCTAGCATAGCCCGTTATAAACAAAATAAAACAAAATGAGAATGAGACTGCAATTATTCTCTGTTAAGCTGTGTTGATCAACCATCAGGAATTCCATTTTGTCTTTTTTATGAAAAAAAAAAAAGAATAACTGGAATTTTAAGGAGAAAGTAATTTTTGAGAACATTTTCAAATTTGATAATTGACAATTAAATGCATTTTCAACTTTATTTGACGCTTTAGAAGATTATTTCCTCGTTTAAAGGAACCATAATTACATAAAATTAGTTATTATCCGAGTTCGTCTCTTTCTAATGTAAAGAAAATTTGCACTTTTTGTCCTTCATTGGTGTAGTATATGTTAGGGTACCTTAAAGTCGCATGTCTCCAGATTAACCAATTTATTTCAAGACAAACAAACTTGAAAAAAAGTGCTAAGATGTTTAGAAAAGTAAAAAGTTTCAAGTACTAGTATATTTAATAATTTACATATAATGCGCAAATAATGACTGATTTATAGTTGCTGTATTTATCACTATGTTTCTACTGCTTTAATCACTAAAGCAATATACTTCTTTTGCATAGTTTGACCTCTTTTTGGTTATTGGTTATTCACGCCGTTTGCAATGTGTGAATTAATATCTTTGTTCACTTCACAATATTTTACTTTAAAATACATTTTAAAAATGTTCATGAAAATTAGCATGAATAAGCTACGACTCTGATATATTGCTGTAGATGATAAATGATTTTCCTATCCGGTCTGCTTGTTAAGACTCATTTTCAAAAATAAATTATTTTATTCATGTTATCATTTTTGCCAAGTTGTATGCATTTTAGTAATACACGAAGGCTCGAGCTTTTATTTAACTAACGCTCTCTTGTCTTTAACTGTATTTAAAAGTAATCAGTATGGAACTTACTAAATTGATTCAAGAGCATTACAACTTTTTATGCTTTATTCTCTCGTTACATTACGAGTACATGTTTCTGTCAAATCTTAATTATGATGCAATTTTTACCACTGTTTAAATGCTTGTCGAAATGGGTTAGGAATTAGAAATTTTAGCATAACATGGAAACAAAACAACAATTATAATTTTTATTTATCAATTTTTATTTATTTTTTTTTTAAGTTGACAAACGACTCTTTGATACTGAGATATACATAATTATGAAAGTATTAGGTCGATTCCGATATTATTTTTGAGATGATTCTAGTAATGAATCAATAATTTTATTACCTAAATTTGTTTTATTTTACTAGTAATTCAAAATTAATAACCAGGGCTTCTTTTGTGCATAAGCTGAACTTGAAGATGAAACTCGATTTGACCAAATATGTTGTTTTTTTTTTCGAAAATTTGAAAAAAGTAAAATCAAGAAACATTAAATGAAAGCTTCATCTAAATAATTCAATACCACTTTGCACGATTTTGAAAATCACCAAAGACAATAAATCAAGTACTGTCTTTCTGAAAGAATAGACTATATTCAAGCTTTAGATTTTGTTTTATACATGTACATTTCAGATATACAATGTATTATGTTACATAACATCTTCAGATAAAAAGGGGAAGAACTTCTAAAATTGTGTCTTTAAAGGAAATGAAGTTCGGCTCAGAATTAAAAGTAATGATATTGTCGATGCAAAATGTTTGTAATACGAATTTACGTCCTTTTCAAGTGTAAATGTCAAACCAATTTTCTCCAAAGGTTGCGCCTCAGGAAATCAGCGATTCTATTAATGTCTTCTATAAAAGTTTTGTGATACTGGCGAATATTCTTTTGTTGCATGCTGTTAGCAATATACATTCTATGTTGGAGACAAATTCAGTATTTCGTTACATTATGAAAATCTGACTAAGGGTTTATATAGAAATAACAATATGCTCCTGGAAATCATTTCTTTATAAATTTAGCATCCTCGGTTAAATTATTGATGAATCATGTTTCCTATATTCAGTTTCGTAGTTGAAGGAGCAACTAAGTGACATAAGTAAATGCATATTAATATAGACGTTGAGATCAGATGTTTTTTTCGTTCAGTATAATTGATACAATTCTTCCTGTCTGTTCTTGATATGTATTACTCCTAGTGACATTTCTATCAAACTAAGATATTGATGGGATCTCAATTGTCGAGTGCGTAAGGCTGCGGGCAATTGCCCGTCACCGTTGCAAGTTAAATCTCATTGGGTTTAAGTATCAAGTATGAACACATATGTGGAGTTGCTTTATTTAAAATTTTACCATGACAAGATTAAATGTTGATCGAATACTGCTTAAGCTGGTGCTAAGGGGAGTGGACATTAGCTTGCACGTTTTCCATTATTGTCCCTGAACAGGCTCAATAAAACCGAGCCTGCAACATTTTCAATCTAGCCGTTTTGAACTGTCTCAAAGGATTCTATTTCTTTCTATTTTTGTTGATGCTATCCAGCAAGTTTCAGACATGTTGTTAGTCCTATTGAGGGAACACTTTTGTCTGAAAAAAAATACAAAGGAGTATATGTACCTGAGGTAATCTCCATCAGTATAGCTTGATGAAATCTAGAAAATACGTTCTGAATATGTCTAACTTGAAAAAGGGCATGCAAAAAACTATGTTTGGGAAGCTGCTTTTCTACTGGTCATATAAATATGGTCCGGTCTTTTGTAACGACATCATGTACTAATGCTGTGTTAACCTATAGTGTGTCGAGTTTAAAACAATTTTATAACAAATTTTCTCTAGAGACTGTATAGCAATTATTAGTATTTTCAGCATAATAATTCAACTGGTATAAACTGTTCTTCTCCCATTTCAAGTACATTTATATGTGTTCGACTTATCCCTAGTACCACGTATGCTGAATAAGTCTGTCCGTTCATGTGTTCGCTAGTATTATTAAATAAAATAGCATTAGATACATCAATAGGAAAAATACCAAGTTTAAAATGTCGGTATGTCTGTATTTCTGCTGTTAAGTTTTTTTCCCATTTGCGTTTTGCATAAAACAGGGGATAAAGGATTGGTCTAAAAACTGACTATTTTATATTTTTCATGATTTTCAAAATCGTGCAAAGTGGGATTGAATTATTAAATGAAGCTTTCATTTAACGTTTCTTGATTTTGTATTTTTTATTTCAAATTTTCGAAAAACTAGCGTATCAAATTGAGTTTTGTGTTCAAGTTTAACTTATTCACAAAAGAAACATATCTGTTAATAAAAGATAACAAAGTGATGACAATTTAAGCATATTTCAATAATTGACGTTGACGGTCCAACAAAATGATTATAGCAAAAATCAAGCAAAATTCATTAATTTGACGTTCATGGTCAAGGTCATTGATGAGTAAAGGTCATCATCAGTTTGGTTTTCATGAAGGTCTTGTCCATGGACTGTTGTGTCTAAGAATGAATAACAAAGTGATAGCCTATTAGAGCAGGAATCAAGCAACATTCAAACATTTGACCTTATAGGCCCAGGTCATTTATAAGTCAAGGTCGTTCATAGCCAAAAGTATTAAAATAAGAACAATTTTCCTTAAAAAACAACTTATATTTTAATAGTGACAATACGTGGTTACATAATGTTGCCATGAGTTCTAACTGAAAAATTGGGATCTATCATAGCTTGGCAATTGTTGATGTGTTTTTTTCATGACTATCTGTTTTTTACGACACCAGTTCATTATCTGCTGAGAAAAATAGTTGATAATTAAAATTATTAAGCGCCCCGTTCATTAGCTTTATGCTTTTCTATTTGTACACAGTGGGTTGAGGCACGTCACAATGTCTTATATTTGTCACATCTTTTTATACGTATACATTTTGTCAATATATCTAATGAAATTATTAGAATCACTATACAGACTTTCACAAGTAGAACAAAAGAATTTTACAATTACCACACAGTCTTTTCATGTCTTTCTTAATTCTAGATAAACGCAGAATTGAGTATGTCTCAATAGTTAGCAAATTACAATCGTAGGCAATTAGGGACAATTATTTGGACACTAAAACACTAGCGATGTCTTTTTCAAAGCTAGCAAATCTTGTGTGTATAAAGTAGAAAGGGAACAGTAAGTACATATATATATATACATATATATATATATATATATATATATATATATATATATATATATATATATATATATATATATATATATATATATATATATATATATATATATATATATATATGTAAATAAAATCAATGAAATGATTTTTGTTTTCTGGGGTTTCAAGTTTCACCGGTACTGTAAAAGTCATATGGCGACTTTAAAGCTATACTTGTGGTGATTACCTTAGGTGCTCCTTCGTACATTATTTTAGAGTACAGAGAAGAGAAATGGAATTCTTTAAGAAAACCCAAAACTGCAAATTTGAAAATGTTGCAGGTTCGGTTTAATTTAGCCTGTTCATGGACAATACTACTCGTAGAACGTGCAAGCTACTGTCAACTCCCCTTAGCACCGGCTTAAAAAATATTCAAAATTTTAACTTGTTCTGGTAAAGCTTTGAATTTAGATACGTCCATAGATGTGTTCATGCTTAATAATTAATCCCTAATGTGATTCGAGTTGCAACGGCTTCACCCGTAACGGCCACAGAAGTGCCATCAATAGCAATACAATACAATACAATACGATATTTCTTTATTTAGTCAAGATTACATATAATGTAACAACAGACAATTTACAAATAAAAATACCATTATGAAACATATGTGTCACTGGGTGTATTTAACAACTTGTTCAGAACAAGACATGCAAACAGCAGCAGTTTATAAAAGCAACGTGTGTAATGTTATGAAAGTTTTGACTAAATAGCTTTCAAGAGGGGAACAGTAAAAAACTGGGCACAAATGAGTTATATTTAGAATATTTATACAAGTCAATTTCCCACAACTAGTTTTTTATATCTAGCAGTTCTATACTATAAAAATTGGAGACATTAGAATAAAGCTTAACAGTATCGATTAGTTCGTAATAATCTCAAATAACTGTATATATATATATATATATATATATATATATATATATATATATATATATATATATATATATATATATATATATATATATATATATATATATATATATATATATATATATATAAAGGCACGATTTATTGCCTAGTTGCACGATTACTTTGTAGAAATCATGTCAGTCTAGGAATTTCATTCATAAAAATGTGGATTTAGTCGTAGCGTTGACCAATCAGAGTAAAGTATACATGGCGAGTTGTTTCATTTTATTAAAAAGAAGAAAGCAACTTATTGTTTCAAAATATATAAAACAAACATACTTAAATATTTCAAGGTAGCACAGTCGGTACTATTTAACAATTCATTTTATTACATGCTTTTCGGTGGTTTATAGAAATATATCTGTGAAATAAAAACTGATAATCTCACTATGATTTTAAACAGTGAAATTATCAATTTGATAACTTCACTGTTGTGAATATTTGAGCCTGGTACGTTGTTGCAGTGAAATACAAGGGTTCACAGTACTCGAAACCAACTTAATGACGTGACGTCGTAAATGACGTCACGTTGTATTATTATTTGGCGCCCTTTTCATTTAGTACTAGGTTAAAATGTCCTTTTAAACGTTTCTTTGCATATAATAAAAAGAAAAATTGTTTAGTTTAATTATGTAAGATCGAAATATATTTGACCTCGTGAACACCAAAAGTTCATATTTCACTCGTGGCTGCGCCACTCGTGAAATATACCTTTTGGTGCTCACTCGGTAAAATAATTTCCGATCTTACACTGCACTTAACAAATATCCTCTATATACTTGATTACATTTGGATGTTATGATATATTTTTTCCGTATGACAGTAAAACGTTTATAAGACATAATTGCGTGAAATTCGTCTCCAAGTGTTCGGCACTCTTCGCAGATACACTCGTTGTACGGGGTACTGTTATATTTTAGCATTTCTACCGAAAGTCCGTGATTAGCTGTGCGAAATTTAAGAATTGGTATGTACAAGTTTCTCGGTAATATTGTTAAATAATTCTCTTTTTTATGTTCTTGTTTATACAAATAATATAGTTTTCCTTTGTTTGAGGCTTGTAATTTTCCATTCCAATCTGCTATAAATTGATATACCAGCATTTGCTTTATTAGTAAGTGGGTATTTTTCATAGTGATATCTTCTTGGTTCAAGAATAGATAGAGGAAACCAGTATTGTTTAAAATATCTTTTAAGCCATCTGTAAGTCTCGTCGCTTTGAATCATTATTTTGTAAATAATATTTGAATATTTATTCGAATCATTTGTTATTAAAAGCATAGGCATGACATATAGTTTGATGGAAATGTCACTGGCAGTCATACATATCAAGAACAGACAAAGATTTTATCAATGATACTTGTCGAGAGTACATACCGACAAGAATTTATGAATTATACTAATCGATAAAAATATCAGATCTTAACGTAATATACATTCATATATATTAATGTCACTCAGTTGTTCCTCATATTTAAACGAAATATAGGAAACATAATTCATCAAAAATTTAACCAAAGATTTAAGAAGAAATGATTTCCAGGAGCACATTGTTATTTCGATATAAACCCTCAGTCAGATCTTTATAATGTAACGAAATCCTGAATTTGTCTCTAACATAGAATGTATATTGCTAACAGCATGCAACAAAAGAATATTCGCCAGTATCACAAAACTTTTATAGAAGACATTAATAGAATCGCTCATTTCCCTGGGCGCAACCTTTGGAGAAAATTGGTTTGACATTTACACTTGAAAAGACGTAAATTCGTATTACAAACATATTGTATCGACATTGTCATTACTTTAATTCTGAGTCGAACTTCGTTTCCATTAAAGACACAATTTCAGAAGCTCTTCTCCTTTTTTATCATTTTTTTCTTCTGAAAATAGTATGTAACATAACGTATTTGAAATGTCAAAAACAAAATATAGTCTATTCTTTTCAGAAAGACAATACTTACTAATGACGAAATGAAACTGTAAACACTGTTATGATATTTTGCAAAACAGTTTTATTATTATTAGGCATTTATTTAGTACCTGATTTGTTTTACTTTGATAGTAAAACGTGTTTTAAACAATTTAAAATTCTTAAATTTTGATGTTAAGTGACTTTCAAAAGTATATCAATCATTACTATTGATCAACATAATTAAATATATCTAATTATTTTTCGTCCATACCTTCACATACTATCAGACAGACAGACAGACAGACAGATACCTTTATTGATCATCAGGTTACATGTGTTACATATAACAACATGATGTGAAAATACAAACATACATATTTTACAAAACTGGTGGAAAACAGGGTATTTGATAAACATGTGGATTGAGTCAACATTATTATAAGTTAAATAATCTCATAATTATATAGTTATTACAATTGTTTTCCTAACATAAGGGGGAGACTATCAGAAAAATGCTAGACTAATCGACAGGGTGCAAAATATAGAAATTTAAGGTTCTAAATTTAGAAACAGTGTTTACTACATTTGTAGTAAATTAACGGTATGACAGTTTTTATGAATGGGATAAATCCCACGGGAAGCATGATTATTAGCGGGAACATATTTATTACTAAACTTTCATTGGCTACAAGTCCTGTCGTGTGAACAAGGGCAGTGTTACAAATCTACATGTATTTATATCTATTTAATCAGAATATCTTTCACTGGTGAGTTTTTGTTTTATTTTATTTTTCTATCAATTACAAACTACTGAGTATTTGTTACTTTTAATATGTATGATATTAACCTACAAAGACCCTTTAGTGCGACTTCATTATTTGAGTTCAGTAATTGACTATATTTGATGATATTTGGTCTGGAATAGAAATATGAATCTATATTATTTTCCCTCGATTGTTTAAAACGTTTGCATACGAGGAGAGTATGGAATTCGTCACCTAAATCAGAAAAACAATTTAGACATTTCCTATCATTATAATTGACATAGCTATTCCTCCAACGGCCAGTTTCGATGGGAAGTTTATGATTTGCTGTTCTTAATTTCAATAGTTTCAGACCTTGGTTCATTGGTAAAATATTTAGATATTTTTCAAATGTTAGTTCCGTTTTGAAAAGGGCATATTTTTTTTCCCTTTGATGAGTTCTGCAGTTCTGACGACCACTTTTGAAAATATTGATTTAATAATATTTCTTTAATAATTTTTGCTATGCTATTGCTAGTAATAGTTCTCTGTTGCAGCCACAAGTATGAGTAACCTGTCTCGTTAAAAATAGTGTAAACATGTTTCATCCATTTAAAGGCCTTAAAATCATCTGCGTATAACATTGCTTCATAGCATAACGATGATATTTTATTATCTTTTTGCGTAATAAGTTTATTCCAAAATGTGATCATTCTCGATTTAATTGTTATTTCTATAGGATAGCGACCTAATTCGCCGTAAAGCATATATAATGGGGTACTTTTCCTAGTTTTAGTTATTTTTCGTAAAAAATTAGAGTGTATGCGTTCCAAAGTGTTTAAATTTTCAAAGCCAAATATTTCGCAACCGTACGTCAAAATTGGTAGTATAGTGCTGTCAAATAATTTCAATTGAAGGTCAATAGGTATGTCTAGATTGTTTATTCTTTGTAATAATAGATGCATTGCCTTGTTTGCTTGATTTGCAATATGTACACGTGCAGTAGCGAAACTGCCATTACTGGAAAAATACAATCCGAGATATTTATAGCTTTTAACGATTTCTAGTTCATTATTTCCAATGTGAAATGAATACGTTTGTATTTTTCTGCTTCCGAATATCATTACTTTTGTTTTTTCGGTGTTAATATCTAACTTCCAAAGTTTACAATAGTCATTAAAATCATCTAAGCATTTTTGTAGGGAAATTTTGTCGTTTGCGAATAAAACGGTATCGTCTGCATATAAAAGGACCAAAATCTTAAAATAAAAATTGTACCTCCCCTGTAGATATCACTTTTATACCCTCATTGCCTTTCGATATTAAAAATTGTTCTAAGTCATTAAGATAAATACTGAAAATCAGGGGAGATAAATGGTCTCCCTGACGAACGCCCTTTTCGCAGGCAAAAAAAGCAGAGTTATCGTTATTTACTGAGACACACGACTTGATGTGTTTATACATGTTAAAGATAATCCTAAAAAACTTTCCATTTATTTCATTTTGTATTAATTTTTTCCAAAGTCCTACTCGCCAAAGAGAATCGAACGCTTTTGAGAAATCAACATACGTAACAAAAAGTTTACTTTTACTTTTTTTCATTATTTCTAAAAGATAATATAAAGAAAACATATGATCAGTTGTACTATATTTTGACCTGAAGCCTGCTTGATTTTCGTTTAAGATAAAATGCTCATCAACGTATCGTGTTAGCCTATCGTTAAGAATTGCACTGAAAACTTTTCCTAAGCAACTTAACAGTGTTATGGGGCGATAATTCGAAGGATCGGACTTACTACCTTTATTTTTAAAAATTGGTTTGATGGTCCCTTGAAGCCATTTATCCGGGAGTATACCTGTGTCGAGAATTTTATTAAATAGCTGGACATAAATGGGCGACATTAATTCTTTAGTGCTTTTAAGGTACTCATTAATAATAAGGTCATCTGCCGGCGATTTCCCATTATTTGTCCTAGATATCATTTTTTCGATTTCTTCCTTAGTTATTCGAGAGTTTAAGATTTTGTCGTCGTCGGGTAGTGAAAAATCAGATGGTAAGTCATTTGACTGATCGTCTTCATTTGATGAGTTTATGTTTTTGAAAAAGTCGTATAGATCAGATAAAGGGGGGTATTTATTTTTATTCTTAGGCTTAATACTGTTTAATATCTTCCAGTAGTCTTTAGGGTGTTTAGAATGCAAGTCTCTTAGTTTTTTCTCGTTTTCATTTTTATTTTTCTGTATAAATCGATTCATCGTTTTCTTATAATGTTTACTTGATTCATTAAGGTTAATTTTATTCAATGTTGTTTTATTACTATTATATTTTTTGCGCGCTTGATTATATTTTAAACGTGCATTCCTACATATCGGTCCAAACCATGGTTGGCTGGGTTTAATTTTCTGGGGTCTGGGGGGTGTAGAATCTTTCTTATTGTGTTGATAAGTTAGATTGTTTTTGCTAAAAGTTTTATCCGCGGCAGACTGGAACATTTCTGTTATTTTACTAGATGCTAAATTTAAATTTTGGCCGGCATTTTCGGATGCACAGTTTTCTAAAATTTCCTTAATATCGGATATATCGCGTGGATTAATGTTAGTTACAAATTGATCTCTTTTATTTTCCTGCCATTTTGTACGTTTATAGTTACGAGCGCTGTCATACTCAATCGGAACACCTTTTATAATATTAATCTTAGTTGACAATAGAGAGTGACCATCCGAAAATAGGCTGTCCAAATCAATAATTTCAAAATCTTGTATGTATGCCAAAAGTTCTACACTTGAAATGTTATAGTCAATAACCGAAGTTTCTCTAAATGTATATTTACCTAAATTTGCGTCTTTCCCTATTCTGCCATTACAAATAAATAGGTTATTGTTAATACACATATCAAGTAACTTGTAGCCAATCTGGTTTTTCTTATTATCTTTGGATTTTCTATTTAATGGTATATCTAGCTCAAATAATTTATTATATGCATCAAAAAATTTTAGTAATTCCGAATCAAAATCAAAATAGTCGGCAAGAAAATTATCTGTTTCAAGAAAATCTGGCAAGCATGCCGTGTGGGCGTTCGTATCACCAGTCAAAAATACATAGGGATACTTGCTACAAAATTCAACAATTTCTTGTTCCATAAGCGAGAATAAATCATTACTAAAAAATCGTGATTGTTCGGGTGGTACATAAATTATAGCCAATATTAAATCGTTATCAATCGATAATGCTGATTTACTAATTTTTACCCATAAAACATATTCACAATTTGTTTTCAAAATTTCTACATAGTTTATAAAGTCAGTATGCACAAAAACACCAATTCCGCCGGATTTCCGTAAATGTGACTGTTCTCTAGGTTTTGAAATGAATTCATAGTTTGGTATAGAAATAATATCAGTAGTGACTAATTTTGTTTCTGTTACACAGAAAAAATCAAACATGTTAATCAAATCAATTACCTCTGTGTATCTTATCCGGGATTTCAATCCACATACATTTAAAGTTCCTATTTTAAGAGCTCTATCTGAACTAGTATTAATGTTCACTTTATACGAATTTGAATTAGTGTTCACTGAACCATTCCATGGTTGTTTCCCCCTATTGTACTCATTGTCACTGTCGGAGCCCGATCCGCTAAACGTAACGTAATTGGGTTGATTAGGTAACAACCCATCTTTTGATGCTGGGTTGTGATGTTTGTCCACTGTAGACGATTTTGCTGCTGAAGTTTTCCCCGAGTGTTTTGAAGCACGACGGGGTTCGATCTCCGCATCGTGCGATGACATGGGTGAAATGCTACTGCGTGATCGACACGGTACGGTTGCGTCGATATTTTGCTGAGATGTGGTCTGCGCTGGTTCCGATTCGATTATTTCGACATTTGAAGTGTTAATGTTGTTCGTGGGCGTATTTGTTGCTTGATAAGTAGGTTTCATATGGCCGGACCAGAATTCGGTATATTTTTCTATATTGGCCTTAAGTGAGAGAGACACTGCTCCTGGACGTTCTCATGTCGCGATCCTCTTAATACCGGGTACCAGTCAGGGAATTTGTCATGTGTTATGGACCCTTTCACTTCGATTGCCGCCGGGAATTTGAACTTGACATTTTTAACACCGTGAGTTTCCCTCGCCCTTTTATAAAGCGGCCAAAGTTCTTTCCTTGCCTCGGATATTTCTGCAGGGTAATCTCTGTTAATACTGATATTCGGTTTTGTACCTTTGAGATTTGGAGCTTTTTCAATAACCAATTCGACGTCGTGCGGGTCAGCAAACGTGACGACAATTTGCCTTGGTATTTCGCGGCCCTGTATATATTTGCGTCTGCCAACTCGAAACGCGCGTCTGATAACTACCTCATCCGTGTCTAGGTACAGTTTTTCTCGTAACAATTGTCTAATCTTAATGACACAATTTTCATCATGATTTTCGTGAATACCCGCGAAAACTAGGTTACTGGATCTCACACGCACCTCATGTTCAATAGATTTATATTCAAGTAACCGTAACCGGTTATCTACAATGTCCAACCTGGCCGTATTCATATACATGTGCGATTCAACACCGTCCACTCTCATTTTCAATGGTGCAAGATGAGTTGACATAACATCATAAATTGAAGTTAATTTTTCATCATTTGATAGCGATTTAAAGTCATTCAGGGTAGGCCATGCTTTATAAAATTTATCAAAGTTCGGATGGTCTGATGTGGGTGGGGTGCCCGTGTGGTGACGTGGACGTTTTCTATCATACCTGACTTCGTGAAAATCATCTCTCAAGGGTGTAAATCTGGACCCCATCATATTCAGGTTTTCATCCTCTAATAACGAATCCTTTTGAGCACACATAGTCCGTTTTATAAGTCCGAATAAATTTTATATCCAAAGTTTTAGTTTCAAATTTTCTCGGTAAAAAAATGGCGTCTACCCTGTTCACCCACCGGAACTCTTCACTAAAGTCTTGTCTGCAACATTGAAGATACTAGCTTGCAGCATACAGTAGACCAAACTGATATTAACCGAGGGTCACAAATAGTTTCTGGATGAATTAATAAATATTTTGCTTTCCTGTCGTGCAAATAATTTAGGAATGGATCATTTGACTTTTACACTTGAAAATTGTGATGGGCATAGGCAAATTCAGATGTTTATTCCTCAACCTTTCTAAAAACGAATTAACGATGTTAATACTCTTTCTCTCTCTCTCTTATAAGGAAACGTGTTTCCCTATTTTGTCATTCTTATATTAATAGTGCAAAGCCTTCCCTGGCAAAGTATATTAATATACTGTATTTGTGTTTTCGTAATTGTTTTAATGTGAAATGTTAATCTTAATTTATGGTATTTTTTTCTATGTAGTAATTAAAGTTTCTCAAATCGATAAACCTATACCCTTTTATAGAAGAACTCGACTGGTGGCATATTGAGTACGTATAAGTCAAACTTTGTGATATTGACATTTCAATAATTAGGAGGCCAAAAATGTTCTTTTCAGTCAGTGTCTGACATTTATATACATCCCGCTAATTTCTTCAGCCGTCATTGCGCGTTCCTTGGTAATTGCTTTAGTCTGAATAAAGAACAAGCTGGACATCGTTTGAATATTAGGCGTATAGTTATTAATCTTTAGTCTCATTTATTCATGATAGTTTAACCGCTTTTCTTTGCAAAATACTATATAACAAAATTATACAATATTTTAAGAAATTTAAGGATAGCAATCAATTAAAACCATATTATTTAATACTTTACCTCACAGTTTGAGTTGTCATGAAAACTAATAAGCATACAGATGATATATCGATACACTTTGCAAAACAAAAGATACCAGGCTGGTGTTAATATGGAGACATTTTCTTTGTCGTAGATAAAAAACGTCTAAAATAATTGCACCGTTATGTAGGTCCGTTATTAAAGTGTCAACAATATGAACATAAATGCTTGTACAATTAAAATATGTTTACCTTTGTAGTCATGCTACAAAATTATCACTGATTATAGTTTATCAAGTTAAGCAATAATGTTTTATGATACATAAATGTTTAATAGTGCCTTTCATATTCTACAGACAAACAATTAATGTACCCATATTAAAGGACATAAGATGATGACATATGTTTGATATTGCATTTATTGTTATATTGACTAATCCATGTTGAACTGTTCTTTCATAACAATTGGTACTGAAAAATGTTTTTTTTTATATAATATTATATAATACAAAAAACTACCTTCAATATAAAAAGACTGCCCATCTCTATTTAAAATTAAACGTAACCAATATATTTTAAACGATAATTTGGAATTGCTCGTGGGTCAACTGGATAATTGATTATTTTTTACATAGTTCAACATAATTATGCCAAAATATAAAGTTATTTTGATTTATAAAAAAATGTCATTATTTGCACTTGGATGGGTATAATGTCTCTTTAAAGCTTTCAAAGCGACCATTTCTTTGTATCATCATCGCGTGAACTCAAACAACACATTGCTGCTGATTTTGAAGATACGTGATGTCACATGGATTCAAATATTTCTTCAATGTCTTGCAGTTGGTGGTTGCTTCTTTGAGAATGTGAATTGGATTTTGAGCTTGTATAGAGTTTTTTGAAGTGGAACGTCGCAAAATATGTCGGTGTGCTTCACGTTATCGTTAGTAACATATTTGTTTTTTATAGTATTGGAATTATTTTCCAAGACCTATAACATACTTATTTTCTTTGATGTGTATGTTTGTTTACTTAAAATATGTTCCTGGGCCTCGTTTTATATACAATATACTTTTAACTTCTTCAAAAAGATAAAAAAACGATAAGAATATAATACAATATAATAACATTTAGTGCAACCAAATACTATACCATATGTTAAAACACTCATACAATGTATTTCCTATTCAGATAAAAGAAAGACAAAATAATAATAAAAAAATCCTCCAAATTTAAACAACATTTTACTGCGGTCTTGATCATATCCTTCTTGAAACATTTATGAATTGAAACCATTGAAAATGGAATACATGATATATATGATAAAAAGTGTGCTAAGTTCTAAAGTAAAAGTGCATAATACTCCTTAATCTATTAACGGCATCCAGATATAACTTTAAATTACAGGATGAAGATTCATATTCATTAAGAAATATTAAAATGTGTCACATAAGGTAAGACTCGAAGCAAAATACCTTAAGGTTAAATCTGTCCACGCTATATTTAATATAAGGCAACGGTCTCAGAATCTGTCCATATTGTGTCAAATACCTTCAGGGGAGATGCACTGTATTTAATATAAGAAACTATTTGTGTGTTAATATTACTTTGTATAAATTTACTTATGTACTTATAGAATAATGCTCTCAACGGAGAGACAACTTTATTATGATTGCGTGTAGATTAGTTAAAAGTTTTATTAAGTCTAGTGCGATCTATATTTCATTACAGTATTAACACAGTTTATTCACAAGAAATATATCATTGTAAAGACAACACATATTTTCAAAAAAACATTATACTATTACAAAAACTTTAACAAAGACAACATTATTTAAATGTTGGTAAATGCATTAATTATAAAAAAAAACAAGTTAGTCATGATAAATACATACAGATATACTATTCTGTTTCAGCATAATTAATATATGGAACCTATTAGTTGTAAAACATTTTTATATAAGCCATATTATGAATCTTTTTTTTCCCAAATTTACTAATTAACTAGATGTCGAACTACTTTCCGGACTTAACATAATCTTTCACATTTGTGGACACGCTTTAACCTACCAGGTAGTCACTCCCTCTGAAATCTTTATATGTGAACATCCTTAAATAAACTATAATAATGGAATGATCTCATTCAAAGACGCGGCTAAATAGTTTCTTTTAATATAACGACCTTTAAATTCACCATGATTACCCGATATTTACTTTATCTCTGAGTGTGAATATCATGTTTTCTGTCGTCAGTGCCTTTCCGACATCAGTAAGACACTAAAAGCATTTGTGGATTGATCCATTAATTTCACGGATAGAAAAATCAGCACTGACTAAGATATATCAGATCGCAGCTTTACCTACATTAAAGCTTATAGATTTGCTTCACATCGCAACAATAATATGACAAAAGCTTTATTGCTAGTATATCTAGTTGTTATCTTGCTATCAAAGAACATACAGTGACGACAAGTAATCTACAGGTTTCTGGTCGCTTGGGGTCAAACCGAATCAAAGGCAAGCCGTTTGATTCCGTAAGCTAGAAACTTTACACTCATTGTTAAGTACTGGTTGGTTCCACGCATGGATTCAAGAGTGTTTCAGTAAGCCTATAGCGTCCAACTCAATCAAACTAAATAAATTCATATACACTGATGAACATGTAAGAGAATATATAAACATGCGTTGATTGGATTTTTATTTGAAGTCCTGAAAAAACAGGAAACATAATGAACATTCAATTTAGCTGATAATTTTTTCCCCAACAGATCTCACAAATCTGAAGTATATTTCATCTGAATAAATTCTATTCATGTATGATGATCTAAAGAATAATATTATAGTTGTTATGTAATCTGTTTTACGCTGTCATGTCCGTGGGTACGATATCGACTGATTTATTTATTGTATTTCATCCCAAAATCCCTCGTACATCCTGTAATAAAACAAAATAGAATTTTAGCATACACCATTTGCATCTATTTTAGAATTATTGAAATTTCACAGATATTGTAACTTACTTAAGAAGGTTTATCAAAACGCACTTGATCCGATCTCAGCTTCATAATTTTTAATTTAAAGATTATGTTTATTTATATGTTTATAAGTTTGCTTTCAAGTAGTTTCATTGAATTTAATAGTTTTGTAACAACAACAACAACAACAACAACAACAACATCATCATCAACAACAAAAACAACAAACTGTATAAAGTGTGATTCATCAGCACTAATTACAACAAAATTACATGAAAATTGCAAACCAGTTTAATATGAGGTTGTACATGAGTGATAATGAAAAAGTACAACATACCTTACGCCACCTAGCAACGGCTTGAGTGGTACTCAATTGTCAACACTGAAAAGTATTGGAATAAGTGATTCAGAAGGACCAGAAAAATATAACCTTATTTATATTGAAAATCAAATAATGATTTATGACAGTTATTGACAGTTATTTTCATAACGTAACTAAGAATTAACTGATGTAAATGATTAATGAAATTTGATTTGATGTTAAATTGTGAAGCAACTAAATCATAAGCTGTAATATACAAAGTTATTAATTTTTGTAATGTGATGTCACGCAAGCATTTAACTTCACTCCCTTCATTCAATACATTTATATCAATTACCATAACATTTACATTTGTGACAGTTTATTTACAACAACATCGATTGCTGTCAGTAACAGTTTGTGTCATTTACACAGAACAACATTTGGATCGATATTAATGAAAGTAGTTCAGCAAAATAATTATAATTGATAGAAAAGCCTTATTGTCCACAAACAACGACAACCAAACTATTTGTTTTAAACTTCACATTTGTTATTGGAAAGGGTTTTTTTCAATAATATTATAAACATTTCGGCCACTGTTTTGAAGAAGCTTATGTAGAGATATACGATATATGACATGTATGAGTAAATATGAAACTATCATTTTTTGTCTAAACAGCAGATAACCCTTTTAATTATTGCTTGTTATTCTGATAAGTTAAAACTAAAATGTAACAACTAATAAATAACAATTAATACCTATGTTACTATATATAGTATTAATACCTATGTTACTATATATAGTAACAAAATCTAGGGTATTTCAGGGCCATTATGGCAAGATCTAGGTCATTATGCAATTTAGGCCGCCTTGCTACTCGGCATTATTTTTCCATAATGGGCGAGTGAATCGAGCGCACGGTGCAAAAAATGTCGTTATCAACTCTCAGTGACTTTCAAGAGTGGCTGCTGACGTTGAATGAACTGTAGTCACTTGCACAAACAACTTTCAGTTTAAATGACGTAATCAAGTCTCAATCAAAACAAAGCTTAACATTGAAGAGATTTATAAACTCAAAAAAGAATACAATAATTCTACAAAGAACAAAATATAAACCTGCAGAATTTCCAAAAAAATGATTTCAGTTGACAAACATTGTCTCATATTTATTTTGTTTTTTATCATGTTTTTCAAAATGTATTAATAAGAGGGTTAAAAAACTAAATGACATATTTTTGTTTACATTGACAACTGCCGTTCTTAGAAAGGGCGACAACCAAGATTAGCGGCGATGTCTAAATGCCGTATTTCGGAATAGGTATTAAAGACGTTAAATACTTGGTTGCTGCTCGGCATTATGCGATAATGACCCTCGAGTCCATAATGTCCTTCGGGCCTGCGGCCCTAGGCCATTATGCACATCTTCGGCCATTATTGCATAATGCCGAGCAGCAACCAAGTATTAACCTCTAAACAAAAGTCTAGGGTATTTCAGGGCCATTATGCAAGATCTGGGTCATTATGCAATTTCGGCCGCCTTGCTACTCGGCATTATTTTTCATAAATGGGCGAGTGAATATGAGCGCACGTGCAAAATGACGTAATCACTTCTCAGTGACTTTCAAGATGGCTGCTGACGTTGAACTGTATGAATGGCAATTGCATATACAATTTTAAGTTTAAATGACGTAATCAATCTCAATCAACAAAGCTTAACATTGAAGATTTATGAACTCAAGAAAAAAACAATAACTGTACCCAAGACAAAACATGACCGTCAGAACTTCCAAAAATGATTTCAGTTAGACGGTAGAAAAAAAGATCGGATCGATGGCAAAATTTATAGAGCTAGACATCAATCTCGGAAACCGTTGTTGAAGGCACTTAAGTTCATGAAAAACTGGCATTAAATGTTTTTCTCACAAAAATATAATTTATAGAGTATATATCAATATAAACAATAATAAAACAACATTGTCTCATATTTATTTTGTTTGTCATGTTTTCAAAGGTATTAATCAGATTAATATTTGTTTACATTGACAACTGTCCGTTTCCTAGAAAGGGCGACAACCAAGATTAGCGGCGATGTCTAAATGGTTTTTGGACGGGTATTAAAAACGTTTTAAAACTTTGGGGCTCTCGGCCATTTGCGATAAGGGCCCCGAGTCCATAATGTCCTTTGGACCTGCGGCCCCCAAACAATTTTCCATTTTTGGGGGTATTATCGCATAATGCCCCAGGGACAACCAATATTAACCTCAACTAAAAATTTTTTTCAGCGTAACAGCATTTATTTAGACTTTCATAAAAAAGTAATTTTACGTATTTAGCAAATTTATTGAACAACTGTTACATTTTCTTTGAAAAGGAACAGTAACTGAATCAACAAATATCTATGATCATTAATTAGGGCATTCACTTCACGGTCTTTTAGCTCATAGATACTTTACTTAATGAATAAAAATAAAAAAAAACAAAAAAAAAACGAAAAGAAAATGAGAAATTATCTTGGGAAATTAAACCTAAACATTAATCAAGTTGCAACGGGTAAATAGTCAAGAAGTAAATAATATTTGACATTTAGAAACAACACATTTTTATATGTTCATAATGAATGAACGACATTATTGAAAGCATTGCTTCAATAACCAAAACAATAAATGATGAAAAAAAAACAAACTAAATAATGAAAGTGGCAAACATAACGTAACAGTTTATAGTTGTATACAATGCTAAGATTCCCTATTTAATTTTAGTTTTGCATAATGAACTGTTTTCGGACAAAAAGGACATGCCATCATCTGATATATCTAGATAATCAAAGGTTTCTTTTACATGTTCTAATTTTCTTCCATCGGCTAGTCCTATTTTATGAACTGCATAGAAAATTGAAAGCACTTAAAGGAAGTTGAATACCTATGTAAATAAAATTCAAATGATGTCTTTATACTCTTAGGAAAATAAATAACTAATGCATTCTACTGGACTTCATGAATTTATTACACCTATCGCTATAACTTAGCAACAGAAAATGATCTAATTAACTTTAGAAGCTTGTCCGAACATAAGTATGCAAATAGCGATATGAAAACCCTTATTAAATATTGTTTTTTTATTATTCTTTACACACGGTCATGGTCAATAGGGCGGCAAGACAATAATAAAATGATAAATGCTCAATATCTTGAATTTGCAATGAGATGTTGAAACATATGTAGATCTAGCTTCTGGGTGTTTTTGGAACGTATATAATTTATTAAAATATTGTATGAAAGTACGGTAAACGAATTTAACACTGAATACTTCTGTAGTCGGTGCTAGATGCATGAGATATGTTACAATCTCAATCATCTCTCATGATCAGACTAAACCAAATCAAAATCTACTATTTTCCAATAAACTTAGTTTTCGTTGCTCTCAAGGGATTTCCCCTTTTCCAGATTTCAAGATACATGGTTGTTGGTGTATTTGTTTTGCAGCATACAATATAATCCGTCTTGTACATCACTAATTAAGCTTGTTTCCACAACTTTAAATTAACTTAAATAAAACAATATTGTAATTCTTCATTTGATTCTACTGTTTATTTATCATGAAGACAGATTTCCTCTAAAAGAGAGCCTGGTTTTCTAGCATTGCCAAGTTTTTTTGTCTGCTATTTTGAAAGAACCACTTCACACAAGTTAAGAAAACCCACGTTGTTTTGAATAATTGTATTAAAGATTTCAACAAATTTTTTTTATATCAGTATTTAAATTTCTAATTAGACAGAGTGTTTTGAAGAGATGATGGGATAATTATTGATAATTTACAATTATTCTAGAAAAATTAATGGACTTCATATCAAACTAAAGAATATTGCACAGTTTTAATGCATCTTAATTCAACAAATACTTCCTCTTACACTCTTTTAAATCGATGTGTCTTTTTTAAATGAGGATATGTTACATACTTTCGAAAAGGAAGCGCACGTATCCTGTACCAATATCTTTCTCCATATCACTTCAATGTACATGAGGCTTAATAATTTCAGCAATGCCAATAAAAAAGGTAATATTATGTCACTTATTACTTGAAAATATGGCATATATTCCTATGTTTTGTTTGTTTTATTTAGTTTGGTTTTACAGCACACAAACACAATTTAGGTTAATAAGCAATGATAACAGGAAAGGTGATCTTTACTTTCCTCAGGTGTTAAATTAACACCGGGAGTCAAAACCATCTCGAGCTTGAGCTTGAGAATACACAGACTGCAGCAATTGGAACCCATTAAGTCACATCTTATGATCGTGCAGAGGTGAACGGTTGCTGCAGATAACTCAACCTTTAAGGCCACTCCTCAGCCACGAGGGGGCATATATTCTAGATAAGATCGATAATTTAGAAACAAGAATGATACAATTTTAAACAA
Source organism: Ruditapes philippinarum (assembly GCF_026571515.1). Taxonomy (NCBI): domain Eukaryota; kingdom Metazoa; phylum Mollusca; class Bivalvia; order Venerida; family Veneridae; genus Ruditapes; species Ruditapes philippinarum. The sequence goes on along the minus strand of NW_026851864.1, from coordinate 79,410 downwards.
AACAATATTTATATGATTCCAGCTAAATGTTTTTTTTTCAATAAACATTGCAATTGTCACTATGGCTTTGTTTCACTTAATTTTTATTTTTTATTATTTTTTTATTAGCAATTAGGCAGACTTTATTGTATTGAAAATACTGCATAACTGCTCAGGGAAATTAGAAATGAAGAATGTATGTCTGCCATAATGCAAATTGTTTCATCTTGTCCAGTTCACCAAAAGTTGACAATTGCTATATACAATGTAGAATACTTCGAATATAAAGCAGACGCGACAACTATTAGGAAATATTCTAATGCACTTTATCACATTGACATATCTACCTTAAACACAGCAAAGGTGAAATGAAACAGTGTTTTAGAAATCATTGTTATTGAAGGTTTCTAGACAAGTTATCCAAATTTAATGACAATTAATTTACAAAAAGTGGGAAGGGGGGGGGTTGGCTGATTTTGAGCAGTGTAAACCTTTATTTGTATAACACAATATTTTTTTCCTACTTGAATAGCTTCACAACTTTGTGATTTTAAACATTCAATAAAGGTCGACGGTTTACAAGTGAAAACAAAAAAACAAATGAGCTATTAGTTCAAATAATTGGAAACCTTGTCCATTTTTTAGATGCAAAATTTTAATATAACTTAAGCAGGATGCTGACCCACTACTAATTTATTTTATACGCGCTGCGCATAAAGTTTAAAACTAGTTAAATTATATTTATACCTCGTTGAACATTTTTTTATAACAACATAAATATTTTCAATATTAAACCAATATGAATGTTAAACTGATACAATTGCAAATCAATTGTAAAAAGGTTATTTAGATTCATATTTAGGTTTTTAAAGTAAGGTTGTTAAATCTCAACTGCGACGCTATTTGTATTACAAAATCATGAGGTGAAATATTTAGTAACTGTTATAATTTTATATTCACCACACATCTCAACAAGTAAGGATTTTTCGTTAAATTCCCTAGATATGACCACTTTCTCTAAAGATCAGACTGTACCCTATATTTAACATGTCTACAAGTAAGTCATTTTCAGACCAAGCCTGTCCATAGCAGTTTGTTCTGGTTTTTAACAATGTACTGGTAATTTGTTTATACTAATAATTATACGCTAGACAGTGTCAGGCGCGGCTAAAGTTTATAAGTACATAATAATGTCATATTTTTACATGATTTATTCATCATACAACATTCCAGTTGTGACTGAGAAAACAGTTAAAAATGGCAAATACAATTTAAAATTTCATATTTGCATGTGTCAAGCAAACTTGCTTTTGTTTTATTCTTTAAATTAAAGATATCTAAGATAGCATAAGACTTTGTACATTTTCATTTATTAAATGTTTGTCATGATTAGGACAATACTTAAAGTCAATTTCGTATATTTCAGAAACAACGGAGAATACTTAGATACTGAAATCTTCATACAGCCATTATCGGTTCATGATGTTTCGATATATGTAAATCAATATTTATGAAACATACGTATGTTTTGATCAGAAATGCAAGCATTAGCTTAATTATTATCAAAGATAGCATCTTGCTATTCTATAGCATTCTTTTGAAAATCAACAGAACGTTTCCTTGTTGGCCTATTAAGACAAATTGGCAATTCTTCAATTATCAACAGTCCAACCTTTACGATTGTACCAGTCAAATTCTGAATAAATCCCAAAAATACATTACATTTGATAAGGCAATCATCTAAAATGTTTGTAAATCACTGATCGGGTGTATGTAAAGAAGTAAAACATGTTAAAAGACATGCATAAAAATTTGATGTTTTAAAATATACATACGTGTTAAACAGGCGCAATGTATTAAACAAATATGTATCGGTCATTTTAAAGCTGCACGCCTCCAGATAAGCAAATTATATTAAGAAAATAAATGTTGAGAAAAGTGTACTAAACTTTTTAGAAATGTAAAATATTCAAGATCAAATTATATTTTACATGTTATGGGCGGTTTAAGACTGATTTTGTAGTATTTTATCACCATATTTCTACTGCGTTACTTACACAGTAAGGGATGTTTTTGTATATCATGACCACATTTTGCTGATTTACTTGGTTTGCAAGTGCCGATTGCAATACATAAATTGCTTTTTTTGTTCACCTCACACTATTTTACTTTTAAATACATTTCAAAATTTTTCATGAAAATAAACATGAATCTGGAGACGTGCTGCTTTGAATGGGCAAAATTGTATTGAATTTAAACTACTAACTGTAATTATTTGCTGCATTTCAAGCACAGCCACAGTAAAAATTCGCACCAAACGTGTAAACATTTCAGTCATTTTTTTAAAAAGAATATGAAAGTAAACTACATATGTATATAAACTAAAAAACTTTCAGTTTCTTAATTGCAACTTATATTTTTATTACTGAGAAATACCTATTGTTTTCGTTTAAAAAAAATGACCTCTCAATATTACAACGCAGTTGGGACTTAAAAAAAAATGTATTATGATTGTTATTTCTTCAATGAAAACAAAACACCAATTAGAGAATCTATTTCAAATGTATTACACCGCTATAATGTATTCCCTTTTTTCAAATAAAAAGTATCAAAAAAGAATTTCAGAAATTTCATTACGTTTCTAAAAGAAAAGTATTTCACTTAAAGATAGGAATAGTACATCTTTAAATGAAAAAGCCATATGGATTAAAATCACACACGATTGATAACATGAAAAATAGTTTCCTTTACGAACATTTATTTTCTTTATGGTGCTTGACAATACATGGTTAAATATTTTTGCCATGGGTTCCAACTGTAAATTTGAAATCCATCTAAGTAATGTCGTTTGGCAATTGTTTATGTGTTTTCTTTAGTGACTTCACTTGTTTTTTACAACACCAGCCCATTGATTTGCTGAGACAATTAGTTTATTATTGAGATCTTTAAGTGCAACTTTCTTTATCTTTATATTTTTCCATTTGTGCACAGTGAGTTGAGACACGACACAAAGTCTTACATTTGCCATTTTATCATTTTGTCAATATATGTAATGAAATTATTCGAATCCCTTTACAGACTTTCACAATTACCACACAGTCTTTTCATGCCTTTCTTATTTCTAGATAAAACGCAGAAGTGATAATGTCTCATTAGATAGCAAATTACAATCGTAGGCAATTAGGGACAATTATTGGGACAATAAAGCACAGGCGATGTCTTTTTCAAAGCTAGTAAATCTTGTGTGTATAAAGTAGAAAGGGAACAGTAAGTATATATATTTATGTAAATAAATTCAATTTAATGATTTTTGTTTTCTGGAGTTTCAAGTTACATCGGTACTGGTAAACGCCATATGGCGACTTTACAGCATGATTTAAGGTTCACCGAGAAATGGAATCATTTAAGAAAGTACAAAAGCAAAATTGCAAATGTTGCGGGCTCAGTTTAAATAAGCCTGTTCATGGACAATACTACTCGTAGAACTTAAAAGTTGCTGTCAACTCCCCTTAGCACCGGCTTAAGCAGTATTCAGCATTTAATCTTGTAATGGTAAAGCTTTGAATTTAGAAACGTCCACTGATGCGTTCATACTTAATACTTAATCTCTTATAGGATTCGAGCTGCAACGGTTGCACCTTACGCAACTCGGCCACGGAGGTACCATCAATAGCATAGGAAATAGTTTGATGGATATGTCACCAACAGTCAAACATATCAAGAACTGAGAAAAATCGTATCAATTATACTAGTCAAGAATACATACCGGCAAGAATTTATTAGTTATACTAATCGATCTTAACGTATACATTTATATATACTAAAGTCACTCAGTTGTTCTTCATTACAACAACTCTAAGTTATAATGTCTGACGGGCGACGATATGCCCATCTCCTCTTGGTATTGAAGGTTCCAATAAAGTTTCAGTGAATTCCAGCCAGTAGTTGCAGAGAAGTAGCGCAGAAACGAATATTTTTATATATGCATACTGCATAACTAATCAAGGGCCATAACTCTGAGTTAAAATGTCTGACCCTAACAAGGCAATGATATGCCCATCTTCTCTTGGTATTGAAGGTTCCAATAAAGTTTCATTGAATTCCAGCCAGTAGTTGCAGAGAAGTAGCGCGGAAATTATTTTTGCTCTATATGCATACTGCATAACTAATCAAGGGCCATAACTCTGAGTTAAAAAGTCTGACCGGAACAAGGCGACGATATGCCCATCTCCTCTTGGAAATGAAGGTTCCCATACAGTTTCATTGAATTCCAGCCAGTAGTTGCAGAGAAGTAGTGCGGAAACGATTTTTACAGAATCCCTAAAGAAAGCCCAACACGGCAAAATTGAAAATGTTGCAGGCTCGGTTTGATTGAGTCTGTTCATGGACGGTACTGGAAAGTGCAAGTTTACGTCCACGCCCCCTAGCACCGGCTTAAGCAGAATTCAACATTTAAACATGAAATAGTAAAATTTTGAATTTAGAAACATCCGCAGATGTGTTCATACGGCGGTTATCATGGAACCTTCAATGCGACACTTCCGTAATAAAGTAATAAAAAGCGTGTGCCCTAAATTTAAACGAGAAAACAATGGGCGGAACTAAATAAAATGGAATTTTGAAAGGGGATCAGAGGTTATGAAGCCTGCGTATCACAGATAAGACGTCAAAACACAAAATTAAAAAGCAGGCAACATATCCTAAGGGTGATTCAACATTATTCAAGTAGGAATATTGGAACCACCCAACTAGAAAATGCCGAAAAGTTGAAACTAAAAGTACCACAAGCACAACAATAATGTCGTGCTGAACGATCTTCAAGGATCGAAAATATATCATCATTGATTAAATGTACGGGGAGACTTTTTACAGCCGCTACACGGCACAAATAACAAACCTTTAGTCAGATCTTTATAATGTAATGAAATACTGAATTTGCCTAAAACATAGAATGTATATTGCTAACAGCATGCAACAAAAGAATATTCGCTAGTGTCACAAATATTTTATAGACGACATTAATAGAATTGCTGATTTCCTGGGGCGCAACCTTTGGAGAAAATTGGTTTGACATTTACACTTGAAAAGGACGTAAATTCACATTACAAAGTTTTGCATCGACAATGTTATTACTTTCAATTCTGAAAATCTGGAAACAAAGTGATCCCTCGGAAGCATTAATCACAACAAAATTACATAAGAATTGCAGACACAGTTTGATTGAGTCTGTACATGAGGGATAATGAATGGGTGCAACATCCCTCACGCCCCCTATCACCGGCTTGAGCGGTACTCAATTCACAACACTTAATAGTGCTGGTATCAATGATCCCGAAGGACCAGAAAAATACAACACTGAAGTGAAGTACGGGGCAACTTTTTACAGCTGCCACACGGCACTTGACACCTGCTGTTGTGAAGTATAAGAATTGCAGACTCGGTTTGATTGAGTCTGTACATGAGGGATAATGAATGAGTGCAACATCCTGAGTCGGAACTTCGTTTCTATTAAAGACACAATTTCAGAAGCTCTTCTCCTTTTTGTAACATAATGTATTTGAAATGTTAAAAACAAAATTCAAAGCTTGTATATAGTCTATTCTTTTCAGAAAGTCAATACTTACAAATGACTAAATGAAAATGACTAAATGAAACTGTTATCACAGTTTTATGATTGTTTAGCATATTTAGTAACCGATTTGTTTTACTTTGATAGAAAAACGTGTTTTAAGCAATTTAAAAATCTTAAATTTTGAGTCAAAAGTGACTTTCAAAAGTGTATCCACTTAAATCATTACTATTGATAAAGATTATTAAGTATATTAAATTATTTTTCGTTCATACCTTCATATATTATCTTTAATGAAGTCTGCCAGTATTTCTAAATCTATAAACTTAAGGTTAGTTTTTAGCTGTAGAAAAGTCAGTACACAACAAGACCTGTCATACTGACTACCTTTGTTTCAAACGGTATCAAACTTCATGATAATATAACTACAACAATAACAGTGTCATTCCCAATCGCAACTTTTCGGCCCTTTCCGTCAGTCTTCGGATAAAGATTATGGATAATAACCGAGATGTTCCGATTGGGTCATTCCTTTTATGAATAAATTAAAAAAGTTGTTGGTGGGTACGGAACATTCTAAAATAATAAGATTCTAACATTTAAGCTTTTTAGGAAAATTGTATGATATTGACAGAACAGTAAACTCGTCGTTTGAAAGGTTTCATGTGTGACATTTTAATTTTCATTATAGAAGTGATATAGCCACTAATATATTATGTCTAGTTTCTTAAGTGCATGATGAAGATGAAAACAACATTACTTAAAAAAACATGGCATATTTTACCACCGAAACTCGACTTAGTTCCCCGTTACCTATATCTTAAACCATTAAACAGACATGATTTAAACTTTATTGATATAATAATGAAGCATGCAAAACAATATACCTAATGACATTTAAATTAATATTTTGCACATTTTCCTCTCAAATAACGTTACATAATATTAGATGTTAAAGCTTATATCTACGATAGTTGTTCATAACAATGTAGGTTGTTTTCCTATAACAATTTAATTTTAGTTAGCAATAAACTACACTATACCGCAAGGTTTTGAGCATTACTTATAACAATATATAACATCTATATAAAAGCCATATTATTTAAGAATGCATTTAAATGTACGAGTAACTTGTATACACGTATATAGGTTTCAAGGGCTATGTGACAGTTGTTAAAAGTTGCCACGTAAGTTGTATTTTTCTAATCTTTTGGTATCATATGGCTTCTGAAAATTTTATCATTATACCGCCTGACTTTCTTTTATCTCCATTGAACAGATTTAACCAAAGCAAGTCCACAAATTTCACATATTTGTTCTATTTTCATTATTCTTAAGGGATATCTATTACACTATAAGCATATGCTAAATATTTTGTGAAGCGGTATAAAATACTCAATACTTCCGGTTTGCATGAAGGAAAAAATATTTGTAAAACTTGGTCGCACTATGGAAGTGGGAATGTACTGACTTTTCCTTAAATGTCACAAATGATATTCCAGATGTTGTCAGGTATTATAGTACAAACACGTACATGTATAATATTTAAAACAACTGCTATTGTATATATATTTTACAATAACCTTTATATTGAATTACGATGAGAGCTTTTTTTTAGAAAGTTTGTTAAGCTTCCTTATCAATCCGTATATTTTATTTTATGTAATTGTTTATAAAGTAAAAGGATTATGAATTTAACTAATTTGAATCATTTGTGCAGAGAATGTTTTTCATCAACTGATATATCCATAAAAGTTCACCCTTTCTGTGTGATTGCAATTTATTTTTCTTTGTTGACCTATAAATCATACCGACACGGTGTTGCAGGGTTTGAATGAATCGGATCAAAGCTAATATTCCATTTTAAAGCACCTGACATACTTTAATTGACAATTTAAGTCCGTGAGCACCCGAAGACAATGCAATTTATTAAATTGAATAGTGTAATAATGAATAGCAAAGTCATATCCTGATTTATTGTACACACTAAGTATTGATGTATATATTTATGATTTTGGCTGTTATCTTAATATCTAAGAAATAAGTGGTTTAGTTCATACTGAAAGATGAATTGTGAGTCAGAGTATGATCGAAGTATAAATCTAATGTAAAAGCATTTTTATGTGCATCAAACGTACTTATATTTGAAAACAAAATTCACGCTGGATTAGTACATTTTTTAAGGTATATAGGTATGTAGCTAATGACCTTTTTCCAAAATAAAATAAAAAATATCAATGGTTAAATTACGTTTTTTCCATGGTCATTTCTTGACAGATTTGTTAAACTGAATCTCTGTGTTATTTTTTACACATCTAACTATTGTACTTCATAAACAGAATAGAACGTTAAGAAATAAAATAATATGCTGCTATGATGTAAAAAGCAATAAATTTGCGCATGCCTCATTTGATTTCAAGCGTACGCATATTTTTTCTTTCTAACCAATATTTTTGAATTATTATGATTTTGCAAACGAGAGTCAGCAGATATTGCTTCATAGACTTTAATTCTTACATTCGATGTATGTCTTATTATATGAAGGAATGCAAATATTTGCCGTATGAGATGTATCTTTTGAGCTATTTTTCCTCTATAATATAACTGATATCAGCAACATTGACGATTATTGCTTACAGCATGAATTAGACCAAACTGATATTAATCAAGGTCACACATAGTTTCTGATATTAATAAATATTTTGCCTACCTGTCGTGAAAATATTAAGTAAATAATCATTTGACATTAACATTTAAAAATTGTGATTCGCATAGTCAAATTTAGATGTCTGTTCCTCAAACTGTTTAAACAAATTAAAGATGTAAAAGACTCTTTCCCTCTCTTATAAAGAAACGTGTTTCCCTATTTACTCATTCTTATATTAGTAGTGCAAAGCTTTCACTGGCAAAGTATATTAATATACTGTATTTGTGTTTTCGTAATTGTTTTAATGTGAAATGATTATCTTGTTTTAAGGTCATTTTTTTCTTTGTAGTAATACAAGTTTTTCAAATCGATAAACCTGTACCCTTTTATAGAAGAACTCGACTGGTGGCATATTGAGTACGTATAAGTCAAACTTTGTGATATTGACATTTCAATAATAAGAAACCCAAACATGTTCTTTTTAGTCAATGTCTGACATTTATATATATCCCGCTAATTTCTTAAACTATCAGCTGTCATTCTGCGTTCCTTGGTAATTGCTTTAGTCTGAATAAAGAACAAGCTGGACATCGTTTGAATATTAGGCGTATAGTTATTAATCTTGCAAAGTAAAGCGTCTCATTTATTCATGATAGTTTAACCGCTTTTCTTGGCAAAATACTTTATAACAGAAATTATACAATATTTGAAGAAATTTAAGGATAGCAATCAATAAAAATCTATATTATTTAATACTTTACCTCACAGTTTGAGTTGTCATGAAAACTAATAAGCATAAAGATGTTATATCGATACACTATGAAAACAAAATATACCAGACTGATTTTAATATGGAGATAAAAAAAAACGTTTAAAATAATTGCACCGTTATTAAAGTGTCAACAATATGAACATAAATGCTTGTACAATTAAAAAATGTTTACCTTTGTAATCATGATACAAAATTATCACTGATTATAGTTTATCAAATAAAAATAATAATGGTTTATGATACATAAATGTTTGTTTGTGACTTTCCTATTCTGCTGACAAACAATTAAATAAATGTACCCACATTAAAGGACATGCTTTTAAGATGGTGACATATGTTTGATATTGCATTTCCTTTTATATCCAATTTGAAGAATCCATACTGAACTTTCCTTTTAATAAAAATTGGTACTGAAAAATGTTTTGGATAAAATACAAAAACTACTTTCATTATAAAATGACTGCCCATCTCTAAAAATTAAACGTAACCAATATATTCTTAACGATATGTTTAGAAATGTTCGGGGTCACATGGATAATTGATTATTTTTTAACAGTAAAATACATATATGAGCATAATTATGCCAAAATATTAAGTTATTTTGACATATAACTATGCAGTCATCATTTGCTCTTGGATGGGCATAATGTCTCTTTAAATAGATAAATACAGAATCCCTAAAGAAAGCCCAACACGGCAAAATTGAAAATGTTGCAAGGCTCGGTTTGAATTGAGCCTGTTCATGGACGGTACTGGAAAGTGCAAATTACGTCCACGCCCCTAGCACCGGGGCTTCAAGCAGAATTCAACACATTTAAACGTGAATAGTAAAATTTTTTGAATTTAGAAACATCCGCAGATGTGTTCATACGGCGGTTATGCATGGAACACTTCAATGTGACACTTCCGTGCCATTCATGAAAAGCGGCGTATGGTCCCCAAGTAATAAAAAGCGTGTGCCCTAAACGAGAAAACAATGGGCGGAACTAAATAAAATGGAATTTTGAAAGGGGATCAGAGGTTATGAACTTACAACGCGACCATCACTTTGAATCATCATCGTGTGAACTTTAAAACTCGCACAAAACGTCGTTGCTGATTTTGAAGATACGTGATGTATTTCCACTTTAAACACATGGATTCAAATATATCTTTATTGTCTTGCAGTTGGTGGTTACTTCTTTCAGAATGTGAATCAGACTTTTAGCTTGTAAAGAGTTGTTTGACGTGGAACGTTGAAAAATCTGTCGGTGTACTTCGGTTGATTGTTAGTAACATATTTGTTTTTCATAATATTTGAACTATTTCTATACCATATTTGTTAAATAATTTTATTATTCAAGACCTATAACATACTTATACCATTCTTATTTTCTTTGATGTGTTTGTTTGTTTCCTTAAAAATGTTCCTGGGCAACCCTCGTTTTATCTACAATATACTTTAAAAAAACGATAAGAATATAATACAATATAATAACATTTAGTGCAACAAAATACCATGTATAAAAACACTCCTATTCAGACAAAAGAATGACAAAATAGTAATAAAGAAAATCCTACAAATTTAAACAACATTTACTGCGTTCTTAACATATCCTTCTTGAAATATTTATGAATTGAAACCATTGAAAATGGAATACATGATATACATGTATATGATAAAAAGTGTGCTAAGTTCTAAAGTAAAAGTGCATTATACTCCTAAATCTATAAACAACACCCATATATAGCTTTAAATTACAGAATGAAGATTCATATTCATTAACAGTATTTAAATGTGTCACATTAGGTAAGACTTGAAGCAAAATATCTTAAGGTTAAATCTTTCCACGCTATATTTAATATAAGGCAACAGTCTCAGAATTTGTCCATATTGTGTCAAATACCTTCAGGGGAGATGCACTGTATTTAATATAAGAAACTATTTTTGTGTTAATATTACTTTGTATAAATTTATGTACTTATAGATTTATGCTCTGCACGGAGAGACAACTTTATTATGAATGCGTGTAGATTAGTTAAAAGTTTTATTTAGTCTAGTGCGATCTATATTTCATTCGTTTTAACACAATTTATTCACAAGAAATATATCATTGTAAAGACAACACATATTTTCAAAAACAAAATTATACTACTACAAAACCTTAAAAAAACAACATTATTTAAATGTTGGTAAATACATTAATTATAAAAAACAAGTTAGTCATGATAAATACATACAGATATACTATTCTGTTTCAGCATAATTAATATATGGAACCTACTTATTGTAAAACATTTTTATATCAGCCATATTATGAATCTTTTTTTCCAACACTACTAACTAACTAGATGTCGAACTACTTTCCGGACTTAACATAACCTTTCACATTTAAGGACACGCTTTAACCTACAAGGTAGTCACTCCCTCTGAAATCTTTATATGTGAACATCCTTAAAAAAACTATAAACGGTAATAATGGAATAATCTTATTCAAAGACGCGGCTAAATAGTTTCTTTTAATATAACGACCTTTAAATTCACGACAATTACTCGATATTTACTTCATCCCTGAGTGTGAATATCATGTTTTCTTTTGTCAGTGTCTTTCAAACATCAGTAAGACACTTAAAGCATTTGCGGATTGATCCATTAATTTCACGGATAGAAAAATCAGCACTGACTCAGATATATCTGATCGCAGCTTTACCTACATTAAAGCTTATACATTTGCTTAACATTGCAACAATAATATGACAAAAATGATATGTTGATATCAATGATATAGTTGTTGACTGCAGGTCCTCTGTAAATCTTTTTGCCGACGATACCAGTTTGTATTTGATCGTTGATCATCCAGTTACTACGGCTGACATTCTTCAAACTGACATAAACAAGATTTCTTTATGGGCTGACAAATGGCTAGTCAAGTTTAATCCTTCCAAATCTGAAACCATGTTAATCACGCGTAAAACATCACAACAGTTCCACCCCACCCCCTCCTTATGCAAAACCAGACCATATCTTCAGTGACATCTCACAAACACTTAGGCTTACACTTTTCTGACGATGGTTCCTAGCATATTCACATTAATCATGTTAAGGAAAGGGCACGGAAACGTATACATATAATGCGCAAATTAAAATTTCAACTTGATCGAAAATCTATAGAAATAATCTACTTATCCTACATCAGGCCAATTCTAGAATATGCCGATGTTGTTTACATCAATTGTACTCAATATGAAAAAGCTGAACTAGATAAAATCCAACATGAAGCTTCTAGAATTGTATCTGGTGCTACTAAACTTGTGTCTCTTCATGAGCTTCAACGAGAGGTCCCCTGGGAACCTCTGGACAGCCGAAGAAGGAAACATTAATTGATTCTTCTTTATAAGATGAAAAATGGACTCTCTCCTGTCTACCTATCAACTACTGTCCCTCCGTCTGTAGGTGAAACCACACGTTATAATTTAAGAAATTCGAACGATATACAAGGCATTCACACAAGAACATCTTTATACTATAACGCTTTTCTTCCTTCAGCTCTCAGAGAATGGTATGAACTACCAATCGATGTACAAAATGCACCAACATTATCTGCTTTTAAGTGTCGTTTGAATAGAAACATAATAAAATGTCCAAAATTTTTCTATACAGGTGTTCGAAAATGGCAAATATATCATGCACGTCTAAGAACAGAGTGCAGATCTTTAAACTACCATCCATACAGAAAAAATATTGTTAACTCACCTGTATGTCAATGTGGATTGCTAGAAACTAACCATCATTTTTTCTTTGAATGCAACCAATACATGACTATCAGACACAGCCTTTTCCAAACTCTTTCAGCCTACTATAATGCCACACACTACTTAACGGCTATACAAACTTAAGTGACGATATCAATATCAGCATATTTCAGGCAGTTCAAATGTTTTTCCGAGACAGCAAACGATTTTCATAGTCTATGCTATATTACCCCTCCAATTTACTCACCGAATAGATCCTCCTCTTTTCTTCTACGTATTAAATTAAGTTTCTTTGTGTATCTTAAATTATGAAATTCTAAACTTTATACATTTATAAACAGACAATTATTGCGTCTAATCTATTAAGTCCCTATTCATTCATCTTTCAGATTGAAACTTCTACTCAACGCCCCTTTTTGTTTCTAGGTCGCTAATTTGACTTAGTGACGACAGTAACAAATCTTCTTCATTTTTGTTATCTACTAGTATCAACAATTACTTTTTACATAAACTTCAATATTTCAAACATTTTCAAAACCCGTCATATTTATAGTAATTAATCTTATGTCAGGAAAAGGCCTTTATAAGCATTTTATGCTTTCGGATCTGATCCTTTTTCAGCATTGTTTTGTATTATATCACCATTGTATGTCAAACTTGTATGTGTAAAATGTTCGAAATAAAATATGTTTAAACTAATATGACAAAAGCTTAATTGCTAGTATATCTAGTTGATGCCGTGCCATAAAAGAACATACAGTGGCGACTAGTAATCTAAGGTCTGCTGGTCGCTTGGGTTCAAACCGAGTCAAAGGCAAGCCGTTGCTTCCGTGAGCAAGAAACTTTACAATCATTTAGTACTGGTTGGTTCCGGGAATGGATTCGAGTGTTTCAGTAAGCTTATAACGTCCAAAATAAATTGATATAAACTGATGAACATGTAAGACAATATATATGATCATGGGTTGACTGGATTTTTATTTGAAGTCTAGAAAAAAAAACGGGACACATAATGAATATTCAATTTAGCGGATAATTTTTTCCCCCACAGATCTCACAATTCTGAAGTATATTTCATCTCAATAAATTCTATTCATGTATCATAAACTATAGAATATATTTGTTATGTAGTCTGTTTCACGATGTCATGTCCGTAGGTACAATTTCTTCTTAATTGCTATTGTACTTCATATAAAGTCCCTCTTACATCATGTGATAAAACAGAATAGAGTAACATACACCATTAGAATCTATTTTAGAATTATTGAAATTTCACAGATATTGTAACTTACTTAAGAAGGTTTATCAAAACGCACTTGATTCGATCTCAGCAACAACAACAAACTGTATAAAATTTGATTCATCGGAAGCACTAATTACAACAAAATTACATGTAAATTGCAAGTCAGTTTGATATGAGGTTGTACATGAATGATAATGAAAAAGTACAACATACCTTACGCCACCTAGCAACGGCTTGAGCGGTACTCAATTGTGAACACTGAAAAGTATTGTGATGTCACGCAAGCATTTAACTTCACTCCCACTGGTTTAAATCTTCATTATCAATTACCATAACATTTACATTTGTAACAGTTTATTTACAACAACATCGTTTGATGTCAGTAACAGTTTGTGTCATTTATACAGAACAACATTTGGATCGACATTAATGAAAGTAGTTCAGCAACATAATTATAATTGATAGAAAATCATTATATGTCCACAACAACGACAAAACCAAACTATTTTGTTTAAACTCACATTCGTATTGGAAGGTTTATCAACAATGACGCAATCAGTAAATATGAAACTATCTTTTTTTGTCTAAACAGCACATAACCCTTTTAATTATTGCTTGTTATTCCGATAAGTTAAAACTAAAATTTAACAACTCATAAGTTACAACTAAAAATTACATTTCACCGTAAAATGCATGTAATTTCAGACTTTATCATAAAAAATGATAATTTTACGTATTTAGCAAATTTATTGAACAACTGTTACATTTTCTTTGAAAAGGAACAGTAACTGAATCAACAAATATCTATGATCATTAATTAGGGCATTCACTTCACGGTCTTTTAGCTCATAGATACTTTACTTAATGAATAAAAATAAAAAAAAACAAAAAAAAACGAAAGAAAATGAGAAATTATCTTGGGAAATTAAACCTAAACATTAATCAAGTTGCAACGGGTAAATAGTCAAGAAGTAAATAATATTTGACATTTAGAAACAACACATTTTTATATGTTCATAATGAATGAACGACATTATTGAAAGCATTGCTTCAATATCCAAAACAATAAATCGTGAAAGAAAAACAACACAACAACAACAAAATAATGAAAGTGGCAAACATAACTTAACAGTTTATAGTTGTATACAATCCTAAGATTCCCTATTTAATTTTAGTTTTGTATAATGAACTATTTTCGGACAGAAAGGACATGCCATCATCTGATATATCTAGAGAATCAAATGTTTCTTTTACATGTTCTAATTTTCTTCCATCTGCTAGTCCTATTTTATGAAGAGCATAGAAAATTGAAAGCACTTAAACCAAGTTGAATACCTATGAAATGAAATTTAAATGATGTCTTTATACTCTTAGGAAAGTAAATAACTAGTAATGACTTCTTCTGGACTTCATGAATTTATGACACCTATCGCTATAACTTAGGAACAGAAAATGATCTAATTAACTTTAGAAGCTTGTCCGAACATAAGTATGCAAATAGCGTTATGAAAACCCTTATTAAATATTGTTTTTTATTATTCTTCACACACGGTCATGGTCAATAGGGCGGCGAGAAAATAATGAAAAGATATACACTCAATAACTTGAAATTGGAATGAGATGTTGAAACAGATGTAGATTTAGCTTCTGAATTTTTTGAAACGTATATAATTTATAAAAAAGATAGTATGTAAGTACGGTAAACGAATATAATACCGAATACTTCATTAGCCGGTGCTAGAAGCATGATATATATTACACTAATAATCTCTCATGATCAGACTAAACCAAATCAAAATCTGCAATTTCACCTATAAACATTGTTTCCGTTGCTGTCAAGGGATCTCCCCTTTCATAGATTTCAAGATACATCGATGTTGATGTATTTGTTTTGCAGCATACAATATAATCCGTCTTGTATATTACTTATTATGCTTGTTTCCACAACCTTAAATTAACTTGAATAAACAATATTGTAATACTTCATTTTATTCTTACTGTTTATTTATCATAAAGTTAAGACAGATTTCTCTCTAAAAGAAAGACTAGTTTTCTAGCATTGTCAAGTTTTTTTGTCCGATATTTTGAAAGAGCCACTTCACACAAGTTGAGAAAACCCACGTTGTTTTGAATAATTGTATTAAAGATTTCAACAAAAAAAAATGATATCAGTATTTAAATTTCTAATTAGACGGAGTGTTTTGGAGAGATGATGGGATAATTATTGATAATTTACAATTATTCGAGAAAAATTAATGGACTTCATATCAAACTAAAGAATATTGCACAGTTTTAATGCATCTTAATTCAACAAATACGTCCTCTTACACACTTTTAAATCGATGTGTTTTTTTGAAATGAGGATCTGTGACATACTTTTGATAAGGAAGCGCACGTATCCTGTACCAATATCTTTCTCCATATCACTTCAATGTACATGAGGCTTAATAATTTCAGCAATGTCAATAAAAAAGTAAATATTATGTCACTAATTACTTGAAAACTTGGCATATATTCCTACGTTTTGTTTGTTTTATTTAGTTTGGTTTTACGGCACACCAGCACAATTTAGGTTAATAAGCAATGATAACAGGAAAGGTGATCTTTACTTTCCTCAGGTGTTAAATTAACACCGGGAGTCAAAACCATCTCGAGCTTGAGCTTGAGAATACACGCTGGGCAGCAATTGAAGCCCATTAAGTCAGCATCTTATGATGCGTGCAGAAGTGTGGAACGGTTGCGCAGATAACTCAACCTTTAAGGCAAGTCCTCAGCCACAAGGAGGGAATATATTCTAAATAAGATCGATAATTTAGAAACAAGAATGATACAATTTTAAACAAAACAAAACAATATTTATATGATTCCAGCTAAATGTTTTTTTTCAATAAACATTGCAATTGTCACTATGGCTTTGTTTCACTTATTTTTTATTAATTTTTTATTAGCAATTAGGCAGACTTTATTGTATTGAAAATACTGCATAACTGCTCAGGGAAATTATAAATGAAGAATGTATGTCTGCCATAATGCAAATTGTTTCATCTTGTCCAGTTCACCAAAAGTTGACAATTGCTATATACAATGTAGAATACTTCGAATATAAAGCAGACGCGACAACTATTAGGAAATATTCTAATGCACTTTATCACATTGACATATCTACCTTAAACACAGCAAAGGTGAAATGAAACAGTGTTTTAGAAATCATTGTTATTGAAGGTTTCTAGACAAGTTATCCAATTTAATGACATATTAGATTTACAAAAAGTGGGTAAGGGGGGGGAGTTGGCTGATTTTGAGCAGCTGCAAACTTTTATTTGTATATCACAATATTTTATACCTACTGGAATAGACTTCACAAACTTTGTCCGATTTTAACATATCCACTAAATTATAAGGTCTGATTCGGTTTACAAGCATGACACTAAACATCTACTAGAGTTCATACTAAGATCTCAAACTACAGAAAATTTGAAAAGACCCATTATAGACATTCTTAGATCAAAATATTTTATATATTAATTTAAGCACAGGCATATTCGTCTGATACTTCTTCTCAACACACAAAAGCGTAAGAGGATAATTAAATTGTTAACGGCAGGCTAGATGGCGCATATAAAAGTTGAAAACATAAGTTAAGGATTATATTTCATACCTCGTTGAACATTTTTTTATAACAACATAAATATTTTCAATATTAAATGTAATATGAATGTTAAACTGATACAATTGCAAATCAATTGTAAAAAGGTTATTTAGATTCATATTTAGGTTTTTAAAAAGGTTGTTAAATCTCAACTGCGACGCTATTTGTATTACAAAATCATGAGGTGAAAGATTTAGTAACTGTTATATTTTTATATTCATCACACATCTCAACAAGTAAGGATTTTTCGTTAAATTCTCTAGATGTGACTACTTTCTCTAAAGATCAGACTGTTCCCTATATTTATCATGTCCACAAGTAAGTCATTTTCAGACCAAACCTGCTCATAGCAGTTTGTTCTGGTTTTTAACTATCTCAGAGGAGAATGTACTGGTAATTTGTTTATACTAATAATTATACATAGACAGTGTCAGGCGCGGCTAAAGTTTATACGTACATAATAATATCATATTTTTACATGATTTATTCATCATACAACATTCCAGTTGTGACCGAGAAAACAGTTAAAAATGGCAAATACAATTTAAAATTACAAATATTTGCATTGTGTCAAGAAGACTTGATTTTGATTTTAATTTTTTAAAATTAAAGATATCTCTAAGATAGCAAATAAGGAATTTTAGGACTTTGTCATTTTGCATTTATTAAATGTTTGTCATGATTAGGACAATACTTAAAGTCAATTTCGTATATTTAAGAAACAACGGAGAATACTTAGATACTGAAATCTTCATACAGCCATTATCGGTTCATGGTGTTTCGATATATGTAAATCAATATTTATGAAACATATGTTTTGACCACAAATACAAGCATTAGCTTAATTATTAAGTAAGATAGCATTCTTTTGTAAATCAACAGAACGTTTCCCTGTTGGCCTTTTAATATCAACAGTCCAACCTTTACGATTATACCAGTCAAATTCTGAATAAATCCCAAAAATACATTACCTTTGATAAGGCAATCAACTAAAATGTTTGTAAATCACTGATCGGGTGTATGTAAAGAAGTAAAACATGTTAAAAGATATGCATAAAAATTTGATGTTTTTAACAAAACTTTGAAATAATACATACGTATTAAACAGACGCAATGTATTAAACAAATATGTATCGGTCATTTTAAAGCTGCACGCCTCCAGATAAGCAAATTATATTAAGAAAATAAATGTTGAAAAAAGTGTACTAAACTTTTTAGAAATGTAAAATATTCAAGATCAAATTATATTTTACATGTTATGGGCGGTTTAAGACTGATTTTGTAGTATTTTATCACCATATTTCTACTGCGTTACTTACGCAGTAAGGGATGTTTTTGTATATCATGACCTCTTTTTGCTTATTTACATGGTTTGCAAGTGCCGATTGCAATAAATAAATTGCTTTTTTTGTTCACCTCACACTATTTTACTTTTAAATACATTTCCAAATTTTTCATGAAAATTAACATGAATCTGGAGGCGTGCTGCTTTGAATGGGCAAAATTGTATTGAATTTAAATTACTAACTGTAATTATTTGCTGCATTTCAAGCACAGCCACAGTAAAAATTCGCACCAAACGTGTAAACATTTCAGTCATTTTTTTTTATAGAATATGAAATTAAACTACATATGTATATAAACTAAAAAAACTTTCAGTTTCTAAATTGCAACTAATATTTTTATTACTGAGAAATACATATTGTTTTCGTTTACAAAAAATGACCTCTCAATATTACAACGCAGTTGGGACTTCAATAAAATAGTATTATGATTGTTATTTCTTCAATGAAAACAAAACACCAATTAGAGAATCTATTTCAAATGTATTACACCGCTAAGTTGAAGATGTATTCCATTTTTTCAAATAAAAATTTTCAAAAAAGAATTTCAGAAATTTCATTATGTTTCTACAAGAAAAGTATTTCACTTAAAGTGACATTATGCCCATTCTAAGGTATATAATGAGTAAACGGGTGAATATCAAAATAAGTTTTCATTTTGCCATAATTCCTTTTTATTTAATAATTAAGTTCGCATAAACAATAAATAACGCAGAGATCCCAACGAAATTTCTGTACATATCCATTAGAATTTACATGTATCGCTTAGTTTATAAAAAGAGTGGGGCAGTCTTTTTAGATTTTAGCCAAATTTATAATTTTACTCAAAACATTTTCCAATATCAACTGTTTTGTCAGCTAATCTTTTGAAATATAAAGTCAATTCAGCTCAATTCGACTATGAAAATATGAGCATAATGTCACTTCAAAGATAGGAGTTGTACATCTTTAAATGACAAAGCCATATGAATTAAAATCACACACGATTGATAACATGAAAAATAGTTTCCCTTACGAACATTTATTTTATTTATGGTGGTTAAATATTTTTGCCATGGGTTCCAACTGTAAATTGGAAATCTATCTAAGTCATGTCGTTTGGCAATTGTTTATGTGTTTTCTTTCGTGACTTAACTTGTTTTTTACAACACCAGCCCATTGATTTGCTGAGACAATTAGTTTATTATTGAGATCTATAAGTGCAACTTTCTTTATCTTTATATTTTTCCATTTGTGCACAGCGAGTTGAGACACGACACAAAGTCTTACATTTGCCATTTTATCATTTTGTCAATATATGTAATGAAATTATTCGAATCCCTTTACAGACTGTCACAATTACCACACAGTCTTTTCATGCCTTTCTTACTTCTAGATGAAACGCAGAAGTGATTATGTCTCATTAGATAGCAAATTACAATCGTAGGCAATTAGGGACAATTATTGGGACACTAAAGCACAGGCGATGTCTTTTTCAAAGCTAGTAAATCTTGTGTGTATAAAGTAGAAAAGGAACAGTAAGTATATATATATTTATGTAAATAAATTCAATTTAATGATTTTTGTTTTCTGGAGTTTCAAGTTACATCGGTACTGGTAAACGCCATATGGCAACTTTACAGCATGATCTAAGGTTCACAGAGAAATGGAATCATTTAAGAAAGTACAAAAGCAAAATTGCAAATGTTGCGGGCTCAGTTTAAATAAGCCTGTTCATGGACAATACTACTCGTAGAACTTAAAAGTTGCTGTCAACTCCCCTTAGCACCGGCTTTAGCAGTATTCAGCATTTAATCTTGTAATGGTAAAGCTTTGAATTTAGAAACGTCCACTGATGCGTTCATACTTAATACTTAATCTCTTATAGGATTCGAGCTGCAACGGTTGCACCCTACGCAACTCGGCCATGGAGGTACCATCAATAGCATAGGAATTAGTTTGATGGATATGTCACCAACAGTCAAACATATCAAGAACAGAGAAAAATCGTATCAATCATACTAGTCGAGAATACATACCGGCAAGAATGTATTAGTTATACTAATCGATCTTAACGTATACATTTATATATACTTATGTCACTCAGTTGTTCTTCATTACGAATCTAATTATAGAACACATAATTCATCAATAATTTAACCAAAGATGCTAAAATGTGGTAAATTGAAGAAGAATGATTTCCAGGAGAACATTGTTTTTTCGATATAAACCTTTAGTCAGATCTTTATAATGTAATGAAATACTGAATTTGCCTAAAACATAAAATGTATATTGCTAACAGCATGCAACAAAAGAATATTCGCCAGTGTCACAAATATTCGGAAGCATTAATCACAACAAAATTACATAAGAATTGCAGACTCGGTTTGATTGAGTCTGTACATGAGGGATAATGAATGAGTGCAACATCCTGAGTCGAACTTCGTTTCTATTAAAGACACAATTTCAGAAGCTCTTTTCTTTTTATATCTTTTTATCTGAAAATGTTATGTAACATGATTATGTATATGAAATGTCAAAAACAAAATTCAAAGCTTGTATACAGTCTATTCTTTTCATAAAGTCAATACTTACAAATGACGTAATGAAACTGTTATCACTAATATAATATATCTATTTTGCAAAACAGTTTTATGATTACTAAGCATATATTTAGTAACCGATTTGTTTTACTTTGATAGGAAAACGTGTTTTAAGCAAAACAAATCTTAAATTTTGAGTCAAAAGTGTATCCACCTAAATTATTACAATTGATCAAGATAATTAAATAAATTAATTATTCTTCGTTCATACCTTCATATATTATCTTTAATGAAGTCTGCCAGTATTTCTAAATCTATAAACTTAAGGTTAGTTTTTAGCTGTAGAAAAGTCAGTACAAAACAAGACCTGTCATACTGACTAGCTTTGTTTCAAACGGTATCAAACTTCATGATAATATAACTACAACAATAACAGCGTCATTCCCAACTTTTCGGCCTTTTCCGTCAGTCCTCGGGTAAAGATTATGAATAATAACCGAGATGTTCCGATTGGGTCATTCCTTTTATGAATAAATTAAAAAAGCTGTTGGTGGGTACGGAAAATTCTTAAATAATAAGAATCTAACATTTAAGCTTTTAAGGAAAATTGTATGATATTGACAGAACACTAAACACGTCGTTTGAAAGGTTTCATGTGTATTTCTATAGAAGTGATATAGCCACTAATATATTATCTCGTGTTTCTTAAGTGCATGATAAAGATGAAAACAACATTACTTAAAAACAAAACATGGCATATTTTACCACCGAAAATCGACTTAGTTCTCCGTAACCTATATCTTAAACCATTAAATAGACATGATTTAAGTTTTATTGATATAATAATGAAGCATGCAAAACAATTTACTTATGACATTTAAATTAATATTTTTCATATTTTCCTATCAAATAAAGTTACATAATATAAGATGTTAAAGCTTATATCTATAACAATCTATAACAATGTAGGTTGTTTTCCTATAACAATTTAATATTAAACAGCAATAAATTTTACTACATGTATATCGCAAGCTTTTAAGCATTCCTTATAACACTATATGACATCTATATAAAAGCCATATTATTTTAGAATGCACTTAAATGTAAGAGTAACTTGTTTACACGTATATTAGTTTCAAAAGCTAATTGACAGTTGTTTAAAGCTGCCACGTAAGTTGTTTTTTTCTGATCTTTTGGTGTCATATGGCTTCTGAAAATGTTATTATCATACCGCCTGACTTTCTTTTATCTCCGTTGAACAGATTTAACCAAAGCAAGTTCGCAGATTTCACATATATTTTTCTATTTTTATTATTCTTAAGGGATATCTATTACACTATTAGCATAAGGAAGCGGTATAAAATACTCAATACTTCCGGTTTGCATGAAGGAAGAAATATTTGTAAAACTTGGTCGCACTATGGAAGTGGGAATGTACTGACCTTTCCTTAAATATCAGAAATGATATTCCAGATGTTGTCAGGTGTTATAGTACAAACACGTACATGTATAATATTTAAAACAACTGCTATTGTATATATTTTTTAAAATAACCTTTATATTGAATAACGATGAGAGCTTTTTTAAAAAGTTTGTTAACCTTCCTAATCAATCCGTATATTTTATTTTATGTAATTGTTTATAAAGTAAAAGGATTATGAATTTAACTAATTTGAATCATTTGTGCAGATAATGTTTTTCATCAACTGATATATTATAAATCATACCGACACGGTGTTGCAGGGTTTGAATGAATCGGATCAAAGCTAATATTCCATTTTAAAGCACCTGACATACTTTAATTGACAATTTAAGTCGTGAGCAGCCCCGAAACAATGCAATTTATTAATTGAATAGTGTAATAATGAATAGCAAAGTCATATCCTGATTTATTGGTACACACTAAGTATCCATGTATATATTTATGATTTTGGCTGTTATCTTAATATCTAAGAAATAAGTGGTTTTAGTTCATACTGAAAAGATGAATTGTGAGTCAAAGTATGATCGAAGTATAAATCTAATGTAAAAGCATTTTTATGTGCATCAAACGTACTTATATTTGAAAACAAAATTCACGCAGGATTAGTACATTTTTAAGGTATATAGGTATGTAGCTAATGACCTTTTTCCAAAATAAAATAAAAAATATCATGGTTAAATTATGTTTTTTCCATGGTCAATTCTTGACAGATTTGTTAAACTGAATCTCTGTGTTATTTTTTTACACATCTAACTATTGTACTTCATAAACAGAATGAACGTTAAGAAATAAAAATAATATGCTGCTATGATGTAAAAAGCAATAAATTTGCGCATGCCTCATTTTGATTTCAAGCGTACGCATATTTTTTCTTTCTAACCAATATTTTTGAATTATTATGATTTTGCAAAAAAGAGTCAGCAGATATTGCTTCATAGACTTAATTCTTACATTCGATGCATGTCTTATTATATGAAGGAATGCAAATATTTGCCTTATGAGATGTATCTTTTGAGCTATTTTTCCTCTATAATATAACTGATATTAGCAACATTGACGATTATTGCTTACAGCATGAATTAGACCAAACTGATATTAATCAAGGTCACACATAGTTTTCTGATATTAATAAATATTTTTGCCTACCTGTCGTGAAAATTATTAAGTAAATAATCATTTGACATTAACATTTAAAAATTGTGATGCGCATAGTCAAATTTAGATGTCTGTTCCTCAAAACTGTTTAAACAAATTAAAGATGTAAAAGACTCTTTCCCTCTCTTATAAAAGAAACGTGTTTCCCTATTTACTCATTCTTATATTAGTAGTGCAAAGCTTTCACTGGCAAAAGTATATTAAATATACTGTATTTGTGTTTTCGTAATTGTTTTAATGTGAAATGATTATCTTGTTTAAAGGTCATTTTTTTCTTTGTAGTAATACAAGTTTTTCAAATCGATAAACCTGTACCCTTTTATAGAAGAACTCGACTGGTGGCATATTGAGTACGTATAAGTCAAAACTTTGTGATATTGACATTTCAATAATAAGAAACCCAAACATGTTCTTTTTAGTCAATGTCTGACATTTATATATATCCGCTAATTTCTTAAACTATCAGCTGTCATTCTGCGTTCCTTGGTAATTGCTTTAGTCTGAATAAAGAACAAGCTGGACATCGTTTGAATATTAGGCGTATAGTTATTAATCTTGCAAAGTAAAGCGTCTCATTTATTCATGATAGTTTAACCGCTTTTCTTGGCAAAATACTTTATAACAGAAATTATACAATATTTGAAGAAATTTAAGGATAGCAATCAATAAAAATCTATATTATTATTTAATACTTTACCTCACAGTTTGAGTTGTCACGAAAACTAATAAGCATAAAGATGTTATATCGATACACTATGAAAACAAAATATACCAGACTGATTTTAATATGGAGATAAAAAAACGTTTATAATAATTGCACCGTTATTAAAGTGTCAACAATATGAACATAAATGCTTGTACAATTAAAAAATGTTTACCTTTGTAATCATGACTGATTATAAGTAAATTATTTATTATTGTGACATGTGCATAGTCAAATACAAATAACAATCGTATATGTGTACAATTATAGCACCCGGCCCAATGGGCCTATAAGTCACCAATGTAATGATTTCATATTGCATCACATAAAACATAGAATGTATAAATCATGGTATAAACAAATATAAAGTGTAACCTGATTCTGGTTAATGCTTACAAACAATATTTCAAGGGCTTCAAACGTTTAACGTTCTATATGGAACTTTTTATTATTATCATTGTCATTATTTTTGGATATTCACAGTTTTTTGATTTTGTTATGAATAAATTCGGTTTCGCCTACACATAAAGGCAGCAACAATATATTTAGACATTTTACGAGGATATTTTGTCATTAAGTGTTCGAGTTTGTGTTCGGTCACCTAGGTTTACAAATGAAATGTCTGTTAATAAGTTGTCAAATACAGTATTTCTAACATTTGAATATAAACTGCATTCTAGTAAGAAATGTGTCTCTGTTTTTATGGCTCCGGAATTTACACAGTGTACAGTGTTCTATCTTCTACAGATTCGCCGACATATCGACCTGTCTCTATCCGTAAAGGTAAAAATGCCAGTCCTGAATTGAGCTAATAATGACCTTTCATTTTTCTTTAAGTTTAATAATAAATATTCCCATCAGTTTTAAAATTCCCTTTTGAACAGTCTGTATGTTCTTAATTTTGGTAAGTTTTGAATGTCTCGAGCCCATATGTTTGAATAATAAACTATTAATGCGAGTTTTTGCTTGAGAGAGATTGACCGGGAATAAATGGTCAAAGTTATCCATTCAATCCAAGTGTGTACATAACTGTTTTTAAATCACTGCACCAATTATTTGAGCACTGTCTGTCTATAGTCTGTTTCAAACAATTTGTATGTCAGTCTGTTAGTATCCATACACACTAATCGATTCCAGAGGCGTAACATAGAGGTCCATCTACGGTAACGGCTGGGTAACCAGCCTGTGTCTCCAAGCATGGCAAAGTACGGGTGTGAATCTATGAACGCCCATGAAATATCTCATTGCGCGATTTTGGATATTATCTATCTGTTGGAAATGTTTATTCCCCAAAACAGACGCACAGTAGTCAAGTATTGGTATAACACGTGAGTTGTAAAGTTTTTCAAAAGATTTAAATCCGAACTCTTTGTAGTTGTGTATTTTGTTTATAATGCTACCTAATGCACGACCGGCTCCTTTTGCTAAAGCATCACAAAAAAAGTTGTTAGAAAAAT
The DNA here is from genome assembly GCF_026571515.1 of Ruditapes philippinarum. NCBI lineage: Eukaryota > Metazoa > Mollusca > Bivalvia > Venerida > Veneridae > Ruditapes > Ruditapes philippinarum. Next base: position 53,156 of record NW_026851864.1, on the reverse strand, counting down.
CATGTTTTTTCGTGGAATATTACGCCTAGGTATTTGTAAGCCTCGACGGTTTCTAGCTCGTTGTCACAAATTCTGAATGTGAAATCTGTTCGTTGCGCCCGTCCTTTTCTGAAGTGAATACATTTTGATTTACTAGTATTTATTAGAACGCGCCATTTCTTACACCAGTCATGAATAGTGTTTAACATTGTCTGTAATTTTTCTTCAGAATCTGAGATCAAAAACTATATCGTCTGCGTACATAAAGTAGCGATACTTTAATATCATCCATAGGCACCCCAAGGGTCAAGGTTTTTAAATTTTTTCTGAAAAACCAATTGGCAAAGATGGAAAATAGTGTCTTTTTGAAATGTACAGCCCTGCTTCCCCCCTTTACCCCAGTCGAACCAGTTAGTCTTTTTTCTTTTTTAAATTTCACAACGAACGGGAGCTACTATATGTTTTTATAGAAAAAATTAAAATCTTTCCGTCTAGGGTTTTTTAAGAAGCTTTAAAAAAGGCATGTTCCTGTCTTGAAATCAAAAGCAACTTTTTAAATCAATAAATGCCGAAAAACACCGATTTATTTTTGCGTAAAAATACTTTTAAAGTTTTATATAAAAAAAAGTTTGTTTGGGACTTTCCAAATTACCCTAAACAAACAATTAAAAAAAATTAAACCCAAAATTAAAAAACATTTTTTAAGATGGTGACATAGTTTGATTTTGCTTTTCCTTTTATACCCAAATTTGAAGAATCCATACTGAACTTTCCTTTTGATAAAAATTGGTACTGAAAATTGTTTTGGATAAAATACAAAAACTACCTTCATCATAAAATGACTGCCCATCTCTAAAAATTAAACATTACCAATATATTCTTAACGATATGTTTAGAAATGTTCGGGGTCACATGGATAATTGATTATTTTTTAAACAGTAAAATACATATATGAGCATAATTATGCCAAAATATTAAGTTATTTTGACATATAACTATGCAGTCATCATTTGCTCTTGGATGGGCATAATGTCTCTTTAAAACTTACAACGCGACCATCACTTTGAATCATCATCGTGTGAACTTTAAAACTCGCACAAAACGTCTTTGCTGATTTTGAAGATACGTGATGTATTTGCACTTTAAACACATGGATTCAAATATATCTTTATTGTCTTGCAGTTGGTGGTTACTTCTTTCAGAATGTGAATCAGACTTTTAGCTTGTAAAGAGTTGTTTGACGTGGAACGTCGAAAAATCTGTCGGTGTACTTCGGTTGATTGTTAGTAACATATTTGTTTTTCATAATATTGGAACTATTTCTACACCATATTTGTTAAATAATTTTATTATTCAAGACCTATAACATACTTATAACATACTATACTTATTTTCTTTGATGTGTTTGTTTGTTTCCTTAAAAATGTTCCTGGGCAACCCTCGTTTTATCTACAATATACTTTTAAAAAAACGATAAGAATATAATACAATATAATAACATTTAGTGCAACAAAATACCATGTATAAAAACACTCCTATTCAGACAAAAGAATGACAAAATAATAATAAAGAAAATCCTACAAATTTAAACAACATTTTACTGCGTTCTTAACATATCCTTCTTGAAATATTTATGAATTGAAACCATTGAAAATGGAATACATGATATTGATATATATGATAAAAAGTGTGCTAAGTTCTAAAGTAAAAGTGCATTATACTCCTAAATCTATAAACAGCACCCAGATATAGCTTTAAATTACAGAATGAAGATTCATATTCATTAACAATATTAAAATGTGTCACATTAGGTAAGACTCGAAGCAAAATATCTTAAGGTTAAATCTTTCGACGCTATATTTAATATAAGGCAACAGTCACAGAATTTGTCCATATTGTGTCAAATACCTTCAGGGGAGATGCACTGTATTTAATATAAGAAACTATTTTTGTGTTAATATTACTTTGTATAAATTTATGTACTTATAGATTTATGCTCTGCACGGAGAGACAACTTTATTATGAATGCGTGTAGATTAGTTAAAAGTTTTATTTAGTCTAGTGCGATCTATATTTCATTCGTTTTAACACAATTTATTCACAAGAAATATATCATTGTAAAGACAACACATATTTTCAAAAACAAAATTATACTATTACAAAAACTTAAAAAAAACCAACATTATTTAAATGTTGGTAAATGCATAATTATAAAAAACAAGTTAGTCATGATAAAAACATATAGATATACTTTTCTGTTTCAGCATAATTAATATATGGAACCTACTTATTGTAAAACATTTTTATATCAGCCATATTATGAATCTTTTTTTCCAACTTTACTAACTAACTAGATGTCGAACTACTTTCCGGACTTAACATAACCTTTCACATTTGTGGACACGCTTTAACCTAACAGGTAGTCACTCCCTCTGAAATCTTTATATGTGAACATCCTTAAAAAACTATAAATAGTAATAATGGAATAATCTTATTCAAAGACGCGGCTAAATAGTTTCTTTTAATATAACGACCTTTAAATTCACCACAATTACCCGATATTTACTTTATCCCTGAGTGTGAATATCATGTTTTCTTTTGTCAGTGTCTTTCAAACATCAGTAAGACACTAAAAGCATTTGCGGATTGATCCATTAATTTCACGGATAGAAAAATCAGAACTGACTCAGATATATCTGATTTTATTGTATTTCATCCCAAAATCCCTCATACATCCTGTAATAAAACAGAATAGAATAACATACACCATTAGAATCTATTTTAGAATTATGAAATTTCACAGATATTGTAACTTACTTAAGAAGGTTTATCAAAACGCACTTGATCCGATCTCAGCAACAACAACAAACTGTATAAAGTGTGATTCATCGGAAGCACTAATTACAACAAAATTACATGTAAATTGCAAGTCAGTTTGATATGAGGTTGTACATGAATGATAATGAAAAGTACAACATACCTTACGCCACCTAGCAACGGCTTGAGCGGTACTCAATTGTCAACACTGAAAATTATTGGAATCAATGATTCAGAAGGACCAGAAAAATATAACCTTATTTATATTGAAAATCAAGTAATGATTTATGACAGTTATTGAACCTAACTAAGAATTAACATATGTAAATGATTAATGAAATTTGATTGATGTAAAATTGTGAAGCAACTAAATCATAAGCTGTAATATACAAAGAAACCAATTTTTGTAATGTGATGACACGCAAGCATTTAACTTCACTCCCACTGGTTAAATCTTTATTCAAAACATTTATATCAATTACCATAACATTTACATTTGTGACAGTTTATTTACAACAACATCGTTTGCTGTCAGTAACAGTTTGTGTCATTTACACAGAACAACATTTCTATCACCATTTATGAAAGTAGTTCTGCTAAATAATTATAATTGATAGGAAACCATTATATGTCCACAACAACGACATGTTTTTTTAAACTGACATTTGTATTGGACTTTTTTTCAATGAGATTATAAACATTTCGTCCACTGTTTTGAGGACTTTGATGGAGAGATATATACGACAAACATTGACGCAAAGAATATGATAAGAAACTATTCTGCAAAAACAATTTTTTTAACACCACATATCAATTTATTGCTTGTTATTCTAATTAGTTACACATAAAATTTGTATTTAAATTTCAGCGTTAAATGCATATAATGTCAGATTTCGTTATAAATAAAGTTACATTTACATGTTTAGTAGATGCATTCAACAAATGTAACATTTTCATTGATAATGTGTGCTAACTGAATCAAAGAACATCTAAGAATATTACTAAAGACTTTGACTGTTTTGAAGAAACTAATGGAGCGATATACGATCAACACTGACGCAATGAGTAAATATGAAACTATTCTTTTTTTGTCTAAACAACACATACCACTTTTAATTATTGCTTGTTATTCTGATAAGTTACAACTTAAATTTAACACCTAATAAGTAACAGCAAAATTTATATTTCAGCGTAAAATGCATGTAATTTCAGACTTCATCATAAATAATAATAATTTTACGTATTTAGCAAAGTCATTGAAAAACTGTTACATTTTCATTGAAAAGGTACAGTAACTGAATCAACGAATATCTAAATCATTAATGAGAGCATTCACTTCCCCGTTGTTAGCTCATAAGTACGTTACTTAATGAATACAAAAACGAAAAAAAGATAAGAAATGATCCTAAATATTCTACAAGTTGTCATGGTTAAGCTGATACAATATTTGACATTCAGAAACAACACATTATTTAAATGTTCAACATGAACGACACTATTGAAAGCATTGCTTCAACATCCATATCAATAAATGGTGAAATAATAAATAATAATAATAATATAATGAAAATGGCAAACAGAACCTAACAGTTTATAGTTGAATGCAATGTAAAGATTTCCTATTTAATTTTAGCTTTGTATAATGAACTGTTTTCAGGGATTAATTGACAAGAAAAAAACATGCCATCATCTTATCTGTTTAGAATAGCAAATGTTTCTTTTACATTGGACGCAATCCAAAGATTTCCTATTTAATTTTAGTTTTGTATGATTATGATCATATGATGATGTATGATTTCAGGGGTAAATTGACAAAAAACATGCCATCATCTTATCTGTTTAGAATAGCAAATGTTTCTTTTACATGTTCTAATTTTCTTCCTTCTGCTAGTCCTATTTTTATGAAGAGCATAGAAAATGGAAAGCACTTGAAGCAAGTTGATGACCAAAGTAAAGTCTTTATTCTCTTAGGGATGTAAATCTCACAAGACTTCTACTGGACATCAAGTTCTTTAACTTGAGAAACATGAGATATTTTCTGAACATGTTTATACAAACAAACTTATGAAAACTATCTTTTAATATTGCATTTCTAGACACATGGATGTTAAGGAATTTGTTTTGTAGCATACAATATAATCTTGTAAATCACTAATTATGCTTGTTTTCACAACTTACGATTAACTTGAATAAAACAATATTGTAATACTTCATTTGATTCGTACTGTTTATTTATCATGAAGACAGATTTCCTCTAAAAGAAAGCCAAGTTTTTTGTCCGATATTTTGAAAGAGACACTTCACACAAGTTGAGAAAACCCATGTGTTTTTAACAATTTTATTAAAGATTTTAACAACATTGATATCAGTACTTAAATTTCTAATTAGACGGAGTGTTTTTTCAGAGGTAATGGGGTAACAATTGATAATTTACAGTTATTCGAGAAAAATTAATGGACGTCATATCAAACTTCAGAAAATTGCACAGTTTTAATGCATCTTAATTCAACAAATACTTCCTCTACGTCCTTTTGAATAAATCTGTTTTTCACGAGGATATGTGACACACTTTTGAAAAGGAAGAGCACGTGTCCTGTACCAATATCTTTCTCTTTATCACTGCAATGTACATGAGGCTTAATAATTATAGCAACGTCAATAAAAAAACAACAACTATTATGTCATTTTCATTCATCTCATTAGTTTCTTCTTAACGTTTCTTTATAACATGAAAATAATTAATTCTTAAAAATATGCATATCGTCCAATGAGACCGATAGTTCTAAAACAAGTGTGATACTATATTAAACAAAACAAAACATTATTAATACGATTTAAGCTAAATGTTTTTCAATAAACATTACAATTGTAATAATTGTTTTGTCTCAGTAAATTGATATTCTTGTATTAATTTGCGTAACTTTTTGTTGTCACCTACTTCAGCATTTCTATAAAAACCTTTACGCCATATGTGATTAAAATGTTGGTAGCAAATAACTTGTTATACCCAAACAACAAAATAACTAGCATTTATGTAGGCTTTATTATATTGAAAATATTGCACAATTGCACAGGAAAATGATAAGTAAAGAATATACATGTATGTATGCCATAATGCAAATTGTTTCATCTTGTCCAATTCACCGATCAAAATTTGACATAATTGCTGAATACAACGTAGCATACTTCGAATATGAAGCAGACGCCCACATCTATAAGTATATATTTTAATGCAATTTATCACATTGACATATCTACCTGAAACACAATAGCATATATAGCAGTAAAACGAAACAGTGTTTAGAAATGATAATAAGTGCAGGTTCCTAGACAAGTTATCCAAATTGATTGACAATAAGTTTGCAAAAAGGGGGAAGAGGACACAAGGGCGAAGAAAGGAAGGGGGACTGATTTTGAGGAGTGTTAACATTTATTTGTATAACGCAATAGTATTTCCGACTTTAATAGATTCACAACTTTATGATTATGATTTATTGGGGACTAAGTTTGAGGTTTGATGCACCTTTATTTGCAAAAAAGTCAAATTATGTTTTTTTATCCAAAAAAAAAAACCGTGCAGAAAGTAAAAATACTCCTGAGAATAATAATTTAGCTTCACTGAGACATACTCTGAGACAGCAAAACCTTGTCTTAATATATCTGAGAAAAATCTCAAATATTAAGTTGAGATTTTTCTCAATTTTTTTTAGTGAAAGCCAAACTGAGAAAAATCTCAATCTCAATTTCTGAGTTGATAAAAATCTCAGATTTGAGCTGAGATTTTGACTTTAAAAACGTTAGTGAAAGCCGGGCCAGATGACACGTAATTGTTCTATAAATGTAGATATCTTAAATTTTAAGAAATTAAACACACTTTATTGTATCGAATATTAAGGGTATCGATAATTAAATAGTAATACAATGTATGATAGTTAAAATGAAACAATCAAGCTCAACACAACAATTAACTAGAACGAACCATAAATCAATTTAAGTGATCTACTATTTCATACATTACTAAACTGATTTCATTCAATTTTAGTTTAATGTGTTCTTTCAGAAACAATGAACACGTCAAATCCTTTCTCAATGAGGGCTCTTACCAATGATTAATTCATCATCAGATATTAAAACTAACCACCTGATCTTTAAAAAAAGAATCTATACGTTAAAATTATAAGATGATCTGAAAAAAATAGATGTGAAATATCTTTAAATTTGCTAAAGTTCGCAAGAATTACTATCGCAATTACCTCCTATATATTTTAACCGTTGTCTTGAACAGCATGTTTATAAATTTATCAGCCAGTTGATTTCGTGACAATAGGACATTAAAAGCTAACGGGCATTGATCCATTAGTTTTATGAAACACTTAACATTAAGTCAATAAACTTTTAATTGTAACGATCTTCATGAAACAGTATCATTTTGCAGAATTCTGCGAAAAACGATAATTCTAGAATAAAATTCAAAACAATAACAACTGCCATTACACCTCAACATTCTTCGTTCCTAATTGTAGTGAACGTTCTTTTTCAGGCTACGGTAAAAGTCTGAAACAGTGACTTTGCTAAGGATAATTTACTTAACGGTTGTGACTATCACAATACTATTTCAATATTCAAAACAAGCGCAAGAAAATTTTCATTTTATTCATTTTTGCAAAGTATATACAGTCCTGACGCACGATATGAATAACACTAACTCGAAAGTGAATTAGTTATAAGCGAAATGAATTGTCATTTATAAGGATAAAAGTCCTAGTCTGAAGTGCTGTTATTTAATATTCAGTACAGAGAAAAGCATGTTTTTAACTTGACGTATTTATTTGTGAATATTAAAGGTTTTCAGAAAATATTGCATGACAAAATATGTCTTAGACTTGATATTGAATTCATATTTCAAATTTGTCCTAAATAACGAAACAATACCAAAAAGTGACATGTCTGATATCTACATACATTTTATAAGATAAAAAGTAAAGGCATTTAAATCTAGAGACCTATTGATTTGCATCGTTAACCTTTTAAACACACTTTGTAAAAGTATGACAAGGATTCCATCTCCTGATCATGTTTCGTTCTAATATTCATATGTCATTTTATTTTTTACTTCTAGTCAGTCAGACATGTATGTATCCTACAGTACGACTTTCTATTCATTTGTATGCCATAAAGCAATTTCATTTACCAATTCAATCTGGATCCTGGCAGTTTGTGTCCGGAATACATAAATACAAGTCTCTGATGATCAGAACTGAGAGTAGCGAAACATTCATTTTTACCGAATTTACTAGGCAATGTGTACAGGGACATTTTATATGTTCCAGACATATGTTCTACTTCCGTTGCACAAATGGCAAAAAATGCTGTCATTGCAAGTTTTTCGCATAAATTGTATAACAAAGTTGACCTAGAAGTACAATTGCTCAGGCCAATCTGTCATGTGACTGACCTTTTTGTTAAAGACTTTATAGTACACTCAGTGATTTAATAGTTTTATGTTTTGCAGTACCCTTACTCTACTTAAATTTTTTTTGTTCAATTTCGTTTGTTTGATACAGCAAATTGAGCAATTTACTTTTTAATTTCGTTAGTGAATTGTACTTTTTTGTACAATATATTTAGAGGAAGATGTTTTTTAGACGAGATCGAGTCATTAAATTGTCTATTGTCAACTATAAAGGGAATTGCCTGAGGAACAAAATCAATAAAATAGACTACATTTGAATTGTAAATGGAGTCATTTTGGTGGGTACAAAATCAATGATGTGATGAAATTATCAATTTAAAAGTAGGTTAGTACACTAAATATAAGACTGAAATATAAGTTGGCATTGATTTGTTAATTAAGTGCTTTAAAATTAGATTTCCTTTTCTTTTATTTCTGCAATATAGAAACAGTAAAACAAATTAATCTAAATATATTATTGAACCATGAAATGAAAAAAAGTAAAAAAATAAAAACAACAAACAATAATATACATCAAAGTTTTCACTTTTACTTTTTTGACCATCGCTTTTAACAGACAGGCCTTAGAGCAACCCACTTTGACTGAATTGTTTTAATTATATCATCTTAAGCCTTGTTTAGTCGCGTACTTGTAGGTAATTTTCTTGGTCCTCTGTCTTCTTTTTAGGCATTGAGTACTATTATTAACATTAGATTTCGTTTAATTTGTATTTACAAGAGCATTTCAGTGTTTTATTTATTACACCTATTGTAACCATGGCAATTGTTATAATCTCACTTAGTGGGGAATTACTTATTTACACTGTCTCCTTTCATAGGAACATTTGGGGACTAAGTTTGAGGTTTAATGCACTTTAATAGGTTTAAACCCTCACTAGTGCTTTAACTCTGCTAACTATTCAATGACAGTACCCCTATGTGTTTCTTAATATGTATCCGTTGTGTTTGTTAATTCAACTGACACTTGCTAATCGCATTTAAAATTATGAAAGCTCGCCAGTGGAGTGGTTGTTTGAAAGACCACTAGAAGGTGACATCTATGGGTGAATGTTAGATCCTAATGTGTAGCGTAATTTAAGAACTGATTTTAATTAGATTGGGGCTTGAAATGAAGCAGCCGAGTCTAATAAGACGCATAATTAAGTGCAAAACGACATAATATATTTCGCAAGTCCTAAATAAAATCACAAGGGCATAAAAGCGTTCACATATACCAGTTAAACATTTCGGGACCCATTTTAAAAGACTTGCTTTGTTGCATTACATCAATTACATTTTCAATTAGAAAGACATTATTCTATGTGTATCTCCGTACACAAATAATGGACTGTGCAACTGTCTGATTTTCTGTAATAAGGGTTTAACAAAACTTTTTGCGGAACCAAGCTAAAATGAAACCATGCGTAAACAATTGCTTTGTTTGAAGGAGCACTGGTATGCATCGGACAAATGCATAGGTGTTAGAGCTGTTGTACTGCATTGTCATTAAACATTAGAATTTTTCTATCCCTTCATAACAAAACCTTTAGAAACTAGCCGCTATTGATACTTTGTTGATAAGGAATTACAGGCATCGAATCCCTTACCGAATCTAACCAAACTGTTAAGCACACGTTTGACCCTGCTTTAGTTTACTTATAAATAAATCGTTTGTATGAATAAAGGAAAATGAAAACCAAGTGAACATTATTATATTTCTTTGAATATATTAAAATCGTTATATGGCAAACGTCTTTGCCTTTTTCTTTTACAACAGTAAAATTACTTTTGTCCACTTTAACACTTAAAAGTCTCTCGAGATCTCGAAAACCGCTTAGAAAATTCTTACATTTAAACGTTTTAGTTATTTAATATCTTTTTCTCTTTGGCGGACTGAAAACAGAAAATAAAACTGGTGAACTGATCTTTTTATAACTTTTAAAGACACAATATTAATAATTTTGAACAAATACTGGATAAAAATCCCATGTCGTCCCCGCCCACAAATAAAGAGTCAATTACGTTCTAACTATTTTGTGAAGTTGGGGGCGGAGTGCTCATCGTTCAGAAATATCTTAAACTTTCAGTTTTACTTTTTTGCTCTGATTTACGATTTTGTCGTTCATATATTGCGAGTACTAGTACGAACGCAATGAAATTTACAAGTCGCAAATCTTTCACTTTAACATCAATTTTCACAACTGCGCAGATCTAAACAGATTTTCATTAAAGAAGCATTTTTTTGCTTTAGAAAATTTGCGCATATAAAAAGAAAATAAAGGTGTGTTTTTAAAGCAGGACCTAAAATGCAGCACGTATCTTGCATATTTTTTAAAATAGTTTCATTGCCAGTTTTACACATGCGTTCAAATTATCGAAACTATTGTTAAAGTAAATAGGACATTCAAAGTGTTGGTGCAAATAAACAGCAATTAAAAGCTCTAAAGCGTGTTGTTTAGTGGCAATACTTTTCAATTGTTGTAATAACCAACGCTTGCTGATTTAATGCAACATTATCCTTAATGGTTCTTAATGTAACAATTAACTAAACTCGGTTATCACTGCATGCATCATCGTTAAAATCTTTTAGGATTTAAAATGTATGAAAGGGCGATTTCGAAAAATATCGACTATTTTGTTTTGTTTTAAAATAGGATAAAAGAAACAGTTAAATGCACTACATTACATGCTTATGGATACTAAGAAGCACTAAAAAGTTAAAACAGTAGTCAGATGCATGATTTAGACGACACCTGTATGCAAAATTTCAACAAAATTTACGACACGGTTTACAACTTTTAACTGAAGCTTGGATAATAGAAGAACTCTTTTTCAGAAATGACGTATAGACGAATATCTAAATAATCTATAATAACATTCTTATGAAAAATTTTGGTCGAAGAGTAACTGACTACAGTGATTCAGGATCTTCAATATTTCAACACCCAAAGCTAGATTCTGTGTAGGGGCGTCCGTGGCCGAGTGGTTAAGGTCGTTGACTTCAAACGACTTGCCCCTCACCGCTGTGGGTTCAAATCCCGACAGGGACTTTGGATTCTTTCATGTGAGGAAGCTATCCAGCTAGCTTACGGAACGTCGGTGGTTCTACTCAGGTGCCCGTTCGTGCCTGAAATAATGCACGGAAGGGCACCTGAGGTCTTCCTCCACCAGTTAAGCTGGAACGTCGCGATATGACATATACTGTGTCGATGTGACCTAGAACCAAAAAAAAAATAAAAAATAATAAAATAAAAGATGCTGTGTACTTTTCGTTATGGGTCAAAATATTGCTTCGTTAGAATATTGCTTCTACGCCGTAGAGGGGAGATATCGCACATACATAAAGTAGCACAATACAACAGCTTGTAGTACAGTTTGTTGGACTAACTCTACTGAGATCGTTGCATAATTGTTTGAATTTGCACAAGAAATTGATATCAATATTTAATCAATTAACAGGCATAGCTTAAATTTCTTCATTGACTCAATAGTCCGAAATGATTTTTTGCAAGTTAAAGAAGAACTACATCGGCCATGAATCTATTGTAAATCTTTTTTTTAAATATGTATAGAAATGTTACCCTTCCCCACCCAACACTTGTATTCAAATTTCCCCTACAATTTACCAAAACTAAGTTGATGTTTTAAAAGTTTGCCTGAATTTTTCTAAGATATATTGGTTGGTCATGTCAAATATAAAAAGGTTTACCATGTAGTTTTGATTTTATTAGATTTGTTATCCAATTTAATATTTTAGCCAAATACCTATAAAGGCCTCAATGAATATGAGATACATAAATGATGTATAGAAAACAAAAAGTAAGAAAATGACGATTCTTCTGAGTTTTTGAGACCACGTTCATCCGTTTTAGTGCAGTTCACAATAATCCTACCTTATTTAAATACTCAAAGAAAATGCACAATGGGTGTTAAACCTCAATCGAAACAAATTCAACAAGAACAGCTTTTTATCGGGAGCTTTAATAAGAAGGATTTTAGAAATACATGATGTACTAGTACAATAACATCATGATTGAGTTTATAAGGAAATTCTTTGTACTTAAACTCAAATTCAAGATATCTAATTGGTCAGAAATTGGCACACAATATCTATTTACCAATGAAAGTTATAAGCTTTGAGACAGAATTTAGTAAAAAGATAAACCTCAGTGCCATACCTACTGTGCAAATCATATCGAATTTGGTGAGAAAAAAATATATCCAGTCGTAGTCGTATCACCTTTCAAATAATAGGAATAAAATTCCTTTGTTTTGAAATATTTTTTTCGTATTCTTTATAATTCTTTTTATTCCAGTGATTACATTGATCTAAAAATCATAGTACTGATGATGCGTATACATCATTAAAAATAAATTACCTATAAAATGTTCGCATTCTCTGCAATTTTGAAGATCTCCATCACACACTTTCTATTTTAAAAATATCATTTCTACTTACCAGTCCCACTTTCAATTCTAATGTTACTGGTTTTCAGTGCTTTCCATCACAGGTTTAATTTTACTCTACTGAACGTACAATTTATTTCCTAAAACTATAATCTATATATAGCAAACATGAATAATTATTTAACAAGACTTCAGGCTAACAATATCATCTTGGGATTAATTCTTAAGACTGTGTGATATTTAGAATCTTATTTTGCTGTTGTATTTCATATTCCCGTTGGCAAATCAAGCTTTTTCACCAATGTTTCAATTATTTTCCAGACAGTATTAAAGATGACAATCTGAGATCAAGATGAGAAGTAAAGTGATGGAAAATAAAGAGGGATAAGTAAATATGCATGTAAAAATGTTCGAATTTAATATTTAAATTAAAAAAAAAAACAATTTTTAAAATCACTGTCTCTGTTGTGCATTCGTCAATGAATCTTGTTTAACAATTTTGCTTAAAGTTCATATAGCCAAGAAGAATCAAAAACTAACTTTAAACCATACCATATGGTTGAATTATACAAATCAAATGATCCAAGTTCTAAAACAAAGATAGCTATCCAATCCTAAACACATAGTTTACATGTGTAATAAAATAAATCGTTTGTCCTTTTTCTTCATCATGGCAGAATATTAAGGTAGACAATGGGTCATGAATTACCTCCACTCTGAAGAGTATTCAAATACGCTAGAACTTCAATGAAATTGAGGGGCGTTGATTCAAACCCAAGAAGGGACAACTTTTTTTCTGTTTAACATTATTTTGGTATCTCTCCGACCCCTTATGGAAGAAAAAAGTGTTTGATTTTAATTAAATAATTATTGTAAGTATTTATTTGCTAAAAAATGCCAAATTTAATAGCCAATATGATACGAAATATTTTCAAAGTTTAATAAAATGAAAACTACACGGTAAAGTACTTTATATTTTGCATGTTCAACCAATATACCTTTAAGAAAATTTAGGCAAACTTTGGGTAAATTAAAGGGATATTTTGAATGAGATTTTTTATACAGGGAGTGTCAAATAAGTGTTTAAAGTTGGTGGGGTAGGGTAACATTTTTATACATTTGAAAACCATTTTGTTAAGAAAAAATCATTTTGCTCGTTTAATTTGTTACCTGAATGAAATTTTTTGTTTCTTAACAATGAACAATAGAAACACATTTTTCATAATGATGATATTATAGATATTATAGAGTTTCCTCATTTCTGAAAAAAGCCATTCTTATAGCAAAGTTTTAGTTCAGAAATATATCCATAACTCATAAACCACACGGTAAATGTTATTCAAATTTTGTATACAAGTGACCTTTCAGACATACAACTGTCATAGGTTGTCAATTTTACAGTTCCTTACAGTGCCCATTACCCATTGTCTACCTTAATAAAAAACTTACGGGTAAGGAAGGTATCAAGTTGTTACATCTTTCATACTAAAACTGTAACTGTACCAGCATTTATTTCATGTAACGTTGTATATAAAACACCAAACCAAAGTGTGAACATTATAATAAGATACTCATTAAAACGGTAAGATGTCTATTTTAAGTACCAACATTTACATTTATTTATCTTCTTTATTACATAACATTTCCCCTGATAAGTTTAAACTAGCTGTACTGTTTATGCACGGACTGGACCATTCTTTACACTCTTGTTTACTTAATATGTGAATCTTATGTCTGATAATCCAGATTATGTCTCAATCGACAGGTCAAAGTCTTAACTTAAATAGTGCTCAAACCAGTCATTCATTCATTATAAGACATCTTAATTAACCATATTAACCTTTTTACACAATTTATAAATAACGATTATAAAAATCGTCTTAATTTTGAATAATACCTTTTGGAAAAAGTTTGGAAGAATTTCTTCCTGATATTTTCTTTATCCGTTAGTCTGAACGTTTTTATTATTCAATGAGACAGTTAGGTGTGTTACAGGAGGAAAATAAAAACAATCAGGAATGGACTCATTAGTTTTATGTAGCAAATGGCATTAAGTCAATACACTTCCAACTATTATGAATCCTTCACGACCCAATATTGATTCGCGGACTTCTGCAAGATACGATAATTATGTAATAAAATGCTCAACAATTATAATTCCTTTAGCATCTACTCGTATCTTATAGCACTGAACGATCGTGTCCACCTTCTGTTATAAGAGTCTGCAAAAATCAAATGATGACAGTTACTATGCTACGGATAATGTACTGTAATGACTACAACACTGCACTGCACATTTATTTTTCAAAACAAGTCACTTTATTCATTTTTGCACAATATAAACAATTCTGTAACAAGTAACAAGTTCTGTAATACGAATTTAATTACTCTAAATGGTCAATGATCATGTAATGGCAGAAATAAATTATTATTTGTACAGTTAAAAAAATCGTGCCGTTTGTAGTGCTGTCACTTGACCGTTCTTTTATTATTGAATGTGCATGATTAGTAGAAAGTAAATGTATTCTGTATTTCTATTGACTAAAAGCTTGTAATTTCATCAATATTATGAAACGGAATGACAATTAGATTCATGCCATATTTGTGCATAAAGTATATAAGATCAACAGATCAGCTTCAAGGCAGTTGCACTGACAGCTGGTACACGTTGATTTGCATTGTTTCCATTTCAAACACATATCTAATACAAAGCAGACATAATTCAAATACTGATAAAAGCACGTGAACGATTCAACCAAGAAAGAAATCATTGCCGCATATTCTCTGCAGTAATTTTTTTTGATTTTAATATGCTATTTTACTTTTAAATGTAGACAGCAAATATATTTATCATTTCTTGTTAGACTTTTTACGTATCTTATAGAGGCAAGCATTTCTATGTCATTTGTATGTCATGAAGCAATTTCATTTACCAATCTAACCTGAATCCTGACATTCCTATTCCAGAATGCATAAATACAAGTCTCTGATGAGCAGAAGTGAGAAATAAGTAATACAATAACGAAACATTCATGGTTACTCATTAATAACAAGTACAAGTGTTCATTCCGTTGCACATATGGCGATATCGATTTAAAGACTGGACAAAACGCTGACACTGCGAACTTATTGTATAACACAGTTGATTAGTAAAGTACAACATAATTAACACAAGCAAAGATGATCTTTACAGACATACATGATGATCTTTAAATGATAATACTTTAAAAGTCTACTCTTTACTGTTTTGATCAGGTTTATCGTTTTTTGTCTATGCTTCATATAACTTTGACATTTCCTTTTTTTTGTTTTTGTCAAAAAATTTTAGGTGGTTGTTCAATTTATCAGTAGTACTTAAAATGCGAGTCATTAAAATTAATGATGATTATTAGAAAAATATTTTGTTAAGTCATAAATGTTAACATATGTTACAAACTTGTTGACATCTAAATGTCAACAAGATCATTAGATCATCCGTGTCAACATACGCATTTATAAAAATTCCAATAGTCATACATCTACAGAATTGGTGCGTATTTCATTTTACTATTTTCCTGTATATGTGACCACGACATAGTATCTCGTAGCCACGAGATAAGTAAAAACACACACACATGTCACTTTTATGCCACCTTAGTATTATAATCAGACAAGCCACACAAACACGAACATTTAGTAATTTAATTTAATTGCAAACGTTTCGGCTATATGCCTTCATCAGTGCAAAACATAATAAAATTACCGGAAGCGACGTCATAACTTAACACGCGTTAAACGCGCGAAAAACGTTATGGCGTTTAGCGGCAAAACTATGATAACATGTAGAAACAAATATTTATGCTATAAATAAAGCTGGTACATGAATTAAAATGGATCAACAGTGATACAGATGTCTATTAGACAGTGTTAATAAAAATAAGATAATAGACAAACATATTAATATTCATGTAACCTATTATAAATCAAACAATACTTTATTATTTAGTCCATTTGGAATCATAGTATTTAATTTATGAATCCAAAAAGATTCTTTACATAACCGGTCCATGTTGTTGTCTATAATTTCTATAGGTAAAAATGAAAAATCTGACAATGAACACTTATTATCGTTTGATCCGAAATGGATCGCAACATGTGAAACTGGATTAACGTCACAATTTCTTATATCAAATCTATGTTTATTCATTCTGCATGATACATTTTGATTAGTCTGACCTACGTATTGCTTTTTACAGCCTTTACATGTAATGAGGTAAATTACATTACGCGTAGTACAATTAACATCATTGTGTAAATCAAAAGAACTACCTGTTATGCTGCTATTAAATTGGGAACCAACAATTATATTGTTACAATGTGAACATCTACTTCGTAAACATTGGCTAGATAAAAATGTGCGATCAAGTAAAGCACTTCTAATAAGATGATCTCGAATGTTTTTAGGACGTCTATATGCTAAAATAGGTTTGAACTTGTTATGTATATTTTTAACGCTTACCTTATCAGACAAAAGTAATAGATCCCAATATTTATTTAAGATTTCACCAATATTAGGCAGAGATGTATTAAAACATACAGTAAAAGGTATTATTGAACTAGTATTTTTAACGACAGGACTTAGAGCATCATTTTGGGACATGCCTTCAATTTTAGAAAACGCTTTCTCAATAATAGATATAGGATAATTTCTATCAGAAAAATATCTATTTAACGTATCTAAAGACTGCTTAAAAGTACCGTCATCGGAAATGACACGTCTATAACGTTTAGCTTGACTAAACGGGATACCACGCTTACATGATAAAGGATGAGAGGATGTAAAATCTAAATACAAATGCATATTTGTAGGTTTGCAAAATATATCGGTAACAATTTTTCCTGTTACGTCTTTAGATACAGAAACATCAAGAAAAGGTACCGAACACTTAGAAATATTGTAAGTGAATTTAATATTCGGGTGGAATCTATAAATAAGTTTAGCGTTTCCAAAGAATCATTCAAAATCATGAAAATATCATCTAGGAAACGTAACCAGACATCAGGCTTTACATAAGGTGAGTTAAGAAATTGCTCTTCTAGTGTACCAATGAATAATGAAGCATAAGAAGGTGCCATAGGGCTTCCCATTGTCGTGTCCATGGTTTGTAAATAACTCTGATCGTTAAAGTCAAAGCAATTACAATATTTAACAATTTCCTTATATCATTAGCTTTGATATTATTATTTCCGTTATCTTTCTGTAAAAAATATACACAAGATTGAATACCTTCATTATGAGGGATATTTGTGTATAATGATGGAACATCAAGGGTAACTAGATAGGTGTCTTTGTTTAATTTAAGATTACGAACCTTATTTATGAAGTCGGTGGTATCCTTGATATAGGAAGGCAAACTTTGCATGTAAGGATTCAAAATAAAGTCTAGATATTTCGCTATGTTCTCAGTACTGGAGATACATGCTGGTATCCAAGAGGAAGTTTCTCATCATATGATTTATGCGTTTTCGGTAAAATGTAAAATTGAGGTGTACGAATAGTAGACGGGAACATGTCAAATTGTTTAGTAATGCTTACATTATTTTCCTGTATTTCATTTACACATTCTTCTATTTTTAACTTAGTCAAATTATGTTGTTCCTTTTCTACTTTTTTGTAATATCGCTCATCGTTCAGTTGTCGATTCACTTCGTCGATGTACTTCAGTTTGTCCATTATAACGATGGTATTGGATTTGTCTGCCTTTTTGATAATAATATTTGTATCACGAGATAGGTCTTTAAGCGACTGGAGTTCTTGTTTGGATATATTAGGACGAAACCGTTTTTGTTTAGAAGAGTGCATAATTTCATTACTTATAGCCTCAATATAAAAATCCAAATAAATGTCTCTCCCGCTAGGTGGGGTAAAGGTAGATGATGTTTTATTATAGAACGGCAAATTTTTGATATTCTTTTTTTTGGTTATTATCATCGCTTTCGTTGTTATCATTTTTATACAAATCGTTGAAGTATTCTTTTAGTCTTAAACGTCTTGAAAAATGAAAAACTTCTTCCGCTAATCGAACCTTATCATGCGAATTATATCGTGGACAAAATCCTAACCCTTTTCCAAGCACTATCAGTTCAGTTTCTGACATTGGGCGTGATGATAAGTTCAACACTGTTTTTTTACCTTGTTGTATCTGACTTTTCCGCTTTTTATATTTTTTATATTGATTTCGTGTCTGGAATTTTTTGAACCTTCGTGATTTTGCTTTGTTGTTATCATTGCGATTTCCTTTATTTCTTGTAACACTATGTCCATTTTTTGTAGCAGTTGATTTGTTTTCAGATTCTTTGGTTCCCCGTTGATCACGGCCTCCCTGTATGTTTTCTTGGTGCCCGGGGTTTTCACGTTTTTTGATTTCTGATTTTCTAAGGTTGGTTGGATTATACCTGTTTTTGTAGTTGTTGCAGCTTTGGTTGAAATATTATTGACATTTTTGTTAACCGTAAATTTCTTTGTCGATTTAGATGATCTTTGTTTCTTTTTTACCGTTTGCCAGTCTTGTTCACTATTATAATTTACAATTTGCGGCGACGTTGATATGGAATCAGTGGTGACAGGGGAATGATTTCCGTTTTTATTCAAAGTAGATCTAGATTTACTCATTTCTTCTCTCAAATATGTCAGTTTCCTTTCATGTTTAATAACAATGTCATTCTTTTTGTCTTCTGTGTAACTTGTAATTTCATTTTCAAGATTGGAGAAATCGGAAGTAGTAAGTTTATTTTGCAATAAACGTCGCGTATTTTCAATCATATTATCTGTTTTGTCATTGTGACGGAGATGGTCCTCTTTAATACGTTCACAAATTTCAACACTTACTTTATGAAGTAGCTTGTTTATGTCATCCTGTAATTCTTTACCATCTGGTCCGACGCTCACCTTCAAAGAAAGACGAAGACCCTTCGGTACGATGTCATCATTAATGCAGTCTTGTAAGAAACGCGCATGTAATGCGCTCTTCATCTGTTTTACCGCTAATTTCTTCAAAATTTGTCGTGGATCTTCTTGAGATGCCATTGTGTGGTATAAACGAATAAAATAATCAGACAAGCCACACAAACACGAACATTTAGTAATTTAATTTAATTGCAAACGTTTCGGCTATATGCCTTCATCAGTGCAAAACATAATAAAATTACCGGAAGCGACGTCATAACTTAACACGCGTTAAACGCGCGAAAAACGTTATGGCGTTTAGCGGCAAAACTATGATAACATGTAGAAACAAATATTTATGCTATAAATAAAGCTGGTACATGAATTAAAATGGATCAACAGTGATACAGATGTCTATTAGACAGTGTTAATAAAAATAAGATAATAGACAAACATATTAATATTCATGTAACCTATTATAAATCAAACAATACTTTATTATTTAGTCCATTTGGAATCATAGTATTTAATTTATGAATCCAAAAAGATTCTTTACATAACCGGTCCATGTTGTTGTCTATAATTTCTATAGGTAAAAATGAAAAATCTGACAATGAACACTTATTATCGTTTGATCCGAAATGGATCGCAACATGTGAAACTGGATTAACGTCACAATTTCTTATATCAAATCTATGTTTATTCATTCTGCATGATACATTTTGATTAGTCTGACCTACGTATTGCTTTTTACAGCCTTTACATGTAATGAGGTAAATTACATTACGCGTAGTACAATTAACATCATTGTGTCAATCAAAAGAACTACCTGTTATGCTGCTATTAAATTGGGAACCAACAATTATATTGTTACAATGTGAACATCTACTTCGTAAACATTGGCTAGATAAAAATGTGCGATCAAGTAAAGCACTTCTAATAAGATAATCTCGAATGTTTTTAGGACGTCTATATGCTAAAATAGGTTTGAACTTGTTATGTATATTTTTAACGCTTACCTTATCAGACAAAAGTAATAGATCCCAATATTTATTTAAGATTTCACCAATATTAGGCAGAGATGTATTAAAACATACAGTAAAAGGTATTATTGAACTAGTATTTTTAACGACAGGACTTAGAGCATCATTTTGGGACATGCCTTCAATTTTAGAAAACGCTTTCTCAATAATAGATATAGGATAATTTCTATCAGAAAAATATCTATTTAACGTATCTAAAGACTGCTTAAAAGTACCGTCAGCTCTTCTAGTCTACCCATGAATAATGAAGCATAAGAAGGTGCCATAGGGCTTCCCATTGCTGTGCCCATGGTTTGTAAATAACTCTGATCGTTAAACTCAAAGCAATTATTATGTAAAACAATATTTAACAATTTCCTTATATCATTAGCTTTGATGTTATTGTTTCCTTTATCTTTCTGTAAAAAATATATACAAGATTCAATACCTTCATTATGAGGGATATTTTTTTTTTTTTTTTTTTTTTTTTTTTTTTACCTTAGTATTATGTCACAGAGTCTACTACAAATATGAACTTTCCGAAAGTTACAAAATATTGTTTGGTAAATTCGAGCTGTTCTAAAAAGGGATTATTGTTAAATTTGGAACATTTGAAAATAAATCAATTTCTTGTAAAGATTTAAAAATTCACACATATTCCTGAAATGTCAGAGCACACTGTATGCACGGTCCGTGATAATAAAAAAAATTACAACATTGCTTTGCAAAAGACATTCTCAACATATGTTATGAATTAGTGAGGTAGCTAGCTGAACTGTATTTTGTCAAAATCTTTAAGTACATATTTTGTACAAAACAAATCATGAGTACTTTAAAATAAGTAAGTAAACTGTACTCTAATTTAGGACTATCAATCTCAAAATAAAGTAAAAGGAAAAAACAGACGGTATTCTGGACGATATCGTGTCATTAAATTGTATTTGTCAACTATAAAGAGAAGTGCCAGGGGACCAAAGTAATGACATGACTGCATTTGTGGTTAAAAATATTAATGCAAACATTATAGAAAAGTAGGTTAGTACACTTAATATAAAACTGAAATAGAATTTGGAATTAATTTTTGTACTAATAAATTAGTCTCTATTTTCTTATATCAAGTGTCTTCAGGCTATACAATCAAATCGAGCTAGCAACATTTTCATTTTATCGCTTTTAGCGTTATTTACAGATTCCACTTCTTTACAGTATTTTTTAACGATATATTAACGTTACAACGCACCATTTAGACATATATTTCATAAATTTCAAACATGCCCTCGTCTTTATTATTTGCATGTTAAATTTCTGTAAAAGGGAAGCAGTAATATCAATCAACAAAAATACATTCTTGAACTATGAAACTTTAATGCAAAAAATAAAAGAATATTATAGATTTGCTTTTTGGACTGTAACAATATTTTTTTTTATTTTACCCATGAAATATGGTGCTATATCAGTCAAATATATTACATATTTGTTTCGCCATTTTGTTTGAATAAAAAAAGAATAAAAAAATAAAAACAACTTTTGTTGAATTTTGTTTTGAAAACTGTCTAGAACGATAGAAAATGGTCTAACTAAGAAAATAAATCCGAACACCAATATCTTTAATTCATTCTTTATCGCTGTACAGACGTTTAAAGAGTTTTTTACGTGACGTCACAATGTAGCTCAAACGTCGCGTGCAAAAACAGTCAAAACAATATATTACTGCGCGCTGTACAAGCAAGCAAGGGGATTCGTCACCATTTTCCTTTCATAATGAAATTAAATAAAAAGGTTCGTTAAAATATTTGGCATTTTATCATGTTTCGTGAAAATATATTCCATATTTCACGAAAAAAAAAATACACTCTTAATATTGTTCAAAACATTCATCGAATCGCAAAATTGTCCTTGATGTTAAAGTATGAAACATAATACAATATTTAACAATTCGGTGCATTTTTTTTAAACAAAATCCAAATTTCTTTGTGAAGGAAAGGTGATACACATATAGCTATAAAAATAAAGAATATATATATTCATTAGAATTCAATCCCACACGTATTTTACAAACGTGTAAGAGATTTGGTCATTATTATCACTGCAGAAGACACAATATGTATAGATTCTGTAAATTCAGTAAATTCAGATATAAATAATCAAGTAAGCATAGCTGACATTCACACGCTAATTATTATCGTTCGTTCATGTAGTCTACAAAGTCGTGTAGATGCAATTGAATAATATACTTTCACCACTGAAACGTCGATCAGTTAAATCAGTTCTGCATTGAATGTAACGAATATTAACGTATGTACAAGAACGTTTACGCGTATCGTCAGGGTATTAGAACTTTCCGTATGTATGGATCGATAGACTAATTCAATCAATTTGCTTTACAGAACATATGTATTTTAAATTCCATTTTCCACTCCTATATCCAAGATTTAAATTTGTAATGCATATTGACTTCATTGATTGCGTTAAGAAAGACAAGCGGTAATTTCGTGAAGCTGTCTTGTATCTAGTACAATATTTCAAACTTTTCTCAAACTATTCTGGTAAAGTATGTTTATAGCTGCAACAAATTTGAACATTTGAACAGTGCAGTAATATTTTAATTATCAGAACTGAAAATGAAGGAAGAACAACAGTTGCCCGGGTAAATGTTTATCATTGACTGCTGTAGAAAAAATCATTATTATATTGTCTTTTAAAAATATATAATAGAATCAGCACGTTTACTTTTATGCCGTTATTTAAGAGCATTGAAATTTTTCGAAGTTACAACTATGTACAGTCAGTTTTGTTACCGTGACTCGATTAATTTAATTTCTGCTTTGTGTTTAAGTAGCCATAAAACTGCGCATTTCCTAATAAATTAAAAAGTAAGTAGTTTAGTAGTTCATGTTTTGGTTATATGTTTCAAAGAACCTATGAAATCATTTAACAGAAAAACAAAACACATTCCCCGTTACAAATAGTGTTCCAAAGATCTCTAAGATTTTGAATTCCTCTACATTGCAATTTGTGAAAAAACACTTTTCAATTTCATAACAAAAAAGGCATGAAATAATTACGATAAGACTTCAGATGTTACAACATCTAAATTAGAAAAATCCGTCTATTGTTTAAATTCTTTGATGCATATACTACATGAAACGTATTGGATCGACAAACTTGTATAACTTAATAATACCTAATAATATACTTACAGTTTATAGACATTTGAACATTATACAAACAACAAATCACATCAATCATTAGCATATATTTACTTTAATAATTCCATGACGTTGTTTTAAGAAGTGACGCTTTTTCTTTTAAATTAATGTGAAAACCTGAACATAAGTATAATGTAAATGGAAAAAAGAAACAAACTGTGTTAAAAGCATAACTTAAAATTATACAGCACGCTTCTTGCAATCCTTTAAATGATTTTATGGCTAATAACAAAATATCTTTTCCAAATTATTCCAGGATTTTATTTCATCAGCAAAACAATTATCTGGGGTGCAAGTTATCTGGGGTGCAAATAAACAGCAAATTAAGGTTTGAGATGAAATATTGTGCTCAAACGCGTGTTGTTAGGGAGCGAAGCTTTTTAATTGTTGTAATAACCAAAGAATATAACGAACGCTTGCTGATATGAAAAAACATTTTCTTAATGATAATCAATGTTAACGTTAGTTGGGAAAAGAAACACGATTCGTCATTCAATGTAACGTCGTTAAAAACTTTTAGTATACAAATATATAAGGGATATGTATTTATGAATTTGTATAATCATAAAATATGATACTTGTAATTGATACTGTTTAAGAGGAACACATTGGGGTCATCGAGCTGTTTTGAGTTATCTGCTCTTAAATTAAGCTTTTTTCTTTTTCAAGGGCAGATAAGGTTAGAAAAGCTATATGCATTCAACTTTTGATGTAACTTCCGTACAAGTCAATTTGCAAAATTTCAGGGACCATTTAAGAGAATTTTTTTTTATAAAATTTCCCCTTCACCGAAATCTATGTCAATATTAAAGGCGTATGCTACATGTAGTTTCGTGTAGATATATAGGCTGACTAAAAATATAAAAAGAATTTATCTGAAATGTGCAGGATCTTAGAATTTGATACACATGTAACAAAAACATTTCAGACGAAACCAAGTTAAACTGTTTTTTTAGTTATCTGCTATTAAATAGATTTGCGTTTGCTATTTGAAAAGCAAATAAAGTCGCAAACTTTATTTTCATAATACTTGTCATGTTTTTTTTGTCAAAATACAAAATGTCTGTAAGGCATAAAAAGAAACGTATGTATGTTTTTAATTTGAAGAAAGACTGAAAATTCTTTAAAAAAACAACAATTTTTAAGACAATTTGGCAATATAAAAAAAAACAATTGATTAAAAAGAAGAAAAAAGGGATGAACCGTCTCTCGTCTCTGGAATACTCGTGTACATCAATACTTTAACAATTATTCTGAGGTGATATACGTAATGTAAGACAGTGATAAACGTTTAGGTTTCCTGGCGTCTATGAGAAGACATATCTAACAACGCTTTATAGCAAATACGTGTGATATATTATACTCATTTCTAGTACTTTGCATTGTCAGACATTAACATATTTGTTCATAATTGGGTAAATATATAAATTAAAAAATACTAAAATTAAAATTAAATAGACATATTTTCACATACTAAATACATTACTCAATTTTAATTACCTGTCTAGACTATTTAAGAATAAACTGTGTCTTCGTGATATATAAATGGATTATATTATAACGACTTTTAATCAATTAAACGAAAAGAAAAGCTGTATCTTGGAAGTTTAATGTGGTGTGATATTTTATACATGTACATGTATAGATTTCTAACACTCAACTTTTTTGTGGACAATATTTCGAATTTATTGAGATTTTCTATAATTTTTTTTCTTGTCTTCTTCGCTAAATACTGCTTTTTGGCAACTTTTAATTTTCAAGTGACATCACTTGTTTACTCAGTCCAGTTTAAAAGTTTAGTTAATTCCACAAGTAGTTGGTTTCTTTGGAACTCATTTGTTATATGGATACATCATTTTGAAAGTGGAATATTTTAAATCGTGTAAATCTACAATTTGCGACCAGAGTATCTTAAGGCAACCATTTTCACATAATGAAAATAACAATGCTTTGTACTGTAATAATTTTTGTACAGTTTTTCTTGTTAATCCTTTAACATTATATTGTCCCTATGAATACATTAAGCTTAAAATCATACTACTGATGCTTATGATGGTTTCCATAACTTTCTCTTATAAAACATAAACAGGTTTAAACCTTCTTTTCTAAATGTCTCAATTTTGAAAACTGCACTCTATTTATAGCAAACATAAATAATTATTGACAAGACTTTAGACTACCAAGATCATATTGGAATTAATTCTTAGGACTGTGTTATATTTGGAATCTTATTTTTGCTGTTGTATTTTATATTTCCGTAGGCAAATCAAGCTTTTTCATCAATGTATAATTATTTTCCAGACAGTATTAAAGATGACAATCTGATATCAAGATCGAAAGATAAAGAGGGATACGATGAGCTTCTGCAAAAACAAAGGAAAAGTGTTCAAAGTAAATATCGAAATTAAAAACAATTGTTACAATCTCTTAAAGTCTTTGTTGTAAATTTGCCAATGCATTCTGATGGTATTGCCTGAAAATACTTAATAATTGAAAATTTACCCAAGACAATACCATGTAAGATTAAATTGTACAAATCAAATGATGCAAACGTTCCTGCTTGTTCTAAAATAAAAATAGAGATTCAATCAAATAATATAAATGTGTAACAAGATAAATAATTGATAAATTTTCTTTAACTTTTCATTATCATGTATTATGATGATAAATAGTTCATCTTTAATGCAGGCGTCACACTGTCCCGAATTTGGCACCAGATAGACACACGAATAAGAAAATGTTCAAATTCGGATCTGATCGTAATAACATCGTGCCATTCGTGAGGGCATCTTTTGTTATCGTATGATCCCCGGCTAAATATTACCAGCTCCGGCAGCAACTTTGTGAGCGGTTCCAAAATCTTTGACATGCCTAAAAATTGCCCGAAGACATTGCGAAGGTTCATTTTCGTGTTGAATTCGTATGTCAATTTGGCCCTTCGCAAGGCCATCGTGAAGCCATCTTGTCAAATCGTGTTGTTTTCGTCATCATCGGTGCAATCTGGCATTTTTAGCCTCAAGGAGACAATACGAAGTAAACACGAAGATTCCCGATAGTCTTTAAAAGGGAACACGACTACGTGAAGCCCTCGCAATACCGTCGTGTCACCATCGTATTTTGGTATGATGTCATCGAGATGGGACCACGATGAGGCCGAAGAAAGCATTTTTTAGTGGCTCAAGCGTTGCATGTTTATCATGGTGGACCATCTTCCTCATCTGTCACTCTTGCACATGTCTACAGAGACATCAATAGCTTCCATTATTTGCAATTAATTTACAATTATTTTCAGTTTATTTCCCACAGAATTCCATGCTTTGGTGATGAGTCAACCGAGAAAAAGAAGGCAGCAGCATTGTTACTTTTAAGACACCTTAGAAAACATGATGAGGCCCACAGGCCCACCTTGGGTAGCATGATAAAGTTTTATCAAATATGATAAACAAGATCAACAAGGAAAGGCAGCATTCAATGAACCCAACCCCGACACGACCCAGCAACAAGAACCAAGTAACACAAGAGGACCCCCCAGAAAAACGGACAGGGCGCAAGGTAAAGCACGGATAGGCCTATCACTTAAATGACACATAAGACGAATTAATGGTAAACGACAAGGAAATCAAAGAAAAAAATAAATGATTGATTTATTCAATAAATAAAACTAGGGGCAAAAGGGAAAATACTTACCGTAGACGAGAAAACAACAAGGGACACCGACAAAAGTGTCACCAAAACAGTATGAAATAACAAAGACATGCATATGAGGAACAAAGAGGGGCGCCGCCTTGGTCCGGTCAGCAGCATTAGTACTACTGGGCAGTTAAAACCGGTTAATGGTGCACCAAACCTCACTCTTAGCCCATCATGTTCCTATAAACGAGACGGTGTAAATAAAATGAATCCCCGCCAAGTTCCGGTAAATTTATAACAGTTGTTATGGTAAAACACCGAAATGATCATGTACAATGAATAAAGGAATACCCATATGATCATAACAAAAGTACTCAATATTTTAAAGGAAGACAGAGTAACAAAAAATCACCTACAAGGGCAGGCAGAAGACGAACATTAAGGCAATTCAGTCCCAAAGGGCATCATAGAGTATCCCACTTGGTCCGTCAGATGTATTCAAAAGAGGAAAGGACCAACTGTTAAAGGGTTGAACACATAGCATGCGGTATAGTTGGTCCGTCAGATGTAATCAAAAGAGGAAAGGACCAATTGTTAAAGTGTTGAACACTAAGCATGCGGCATATCTAAAGAAGTAGGGTCAAAACCTCTTTTGGTTAAACGTTTTATAATCTTAGTAAAGGCAACAGAAAAATTACAATCACCAAAGATCTTGCGAAGTTTGTTAATAACATCTCCATTAAAATCATTTTTGAATCACTACTGAATTTTGAGATTAAATCAAAGTTACGATTGTAAAATTTTGTAAAATATTTACGTAATTTATAATAGCGGTAGCCTTGTTTGAGTAGCTTACTAGTAATGAAAATATTTAGCTTGTTAAAATCCTTCACGTTGCTAAAAGCTCTCGCGAATCTTATATACTGAGATACATATACCCCGTCAGATGTTGCATGCGGTACGTCTCCATCTAAATGTAGATAGTTTACTATACCATAATCAAAGTTCTCACTTATATCAAATAGAATTGTATTTGATAGTAATATGAAAAGCCAAAATAAAGTTTAAACGTAGTTTAATTAGCTCCCAATACTATCTGCAACTGAAATTTGCCGCTGCTGGCCGTGGGTTGTATACCACCCGGAGGTGAAGGTCACTTGACACCTTCGTAACAACGTACGAAGGCATCGTACTCAAAATAAGACGTCGTGTACCTATCCTGTGACCTTCGCGTGTCCTGCTGGTAAACTACTTGGTACAAACTTGCATCTTTGAGGTGACTTCGTGTGTGTATCGGATGCCATCGCATGACCTTCGGTAGGAACCGTGTGTGGCTCAGATGCGATCGTGTGACCTTCTGTAGGAATCGTACTTGTTTCGGCTGTTGAGAGACTGTCGACCAATTTCGGGGCTATCTTCGCACGAAATTAAAAAAAAATCATATTCGTATGCCCATCTGGTGTCAATTTCGGGACAGTGTGACGCCTGCATAAGTAAAGTATCAAACAGATCTGAAACTAACAAAACTTATTTCAAAAACAAAACATTTTTGATCCTGTATTTCCATACATTTTATCAGCATGGTAATGATAAATTGTTCAGGATGAGATAACTTCTGTCCTTTATTACTTAATGCTTTGAATTTATCCAGTATTATTGAACGACTGTCTAATATATCGGAATAATATCAATGAGAACCATGCATCAGTATGTGAAATAAACAGATCAGCTAAAATACAAAGACATGGACAGTAAGAGGCACGTTTATTTGCGTCGTTATCATGTCAAACATATCTAATGTAAAAAATTAATTCAAAAACTTAAGTGTGAAAGTATTAGTAATATTCCATCAACATTAAAGAAAGAAAGCATTGCTGCATATTCTCCGCAGTAAAGTTTCTTTCTTATTTTATGTGTTATAATTGTACTTTTAAAGATAGACTGTAATTGTTTTATCATTTCTTGTAAGACATTTGCGTATCTTACAAAAGTACAAATATCTGTGCCATTTGTATACCATAAAGTAATTTCAATTACCAGTCCAATCTAAATCCTGACAGTTTTATTCCAGAACACATAAATACAAGTCTCACATGAGCAAAAAAGATATAAGTTACGCATTAACGAAACATTCACAGATACACGATATACAAGGCAATATGAAAAGGGACATTTTCATGTTTTAGGAACTTTAACTTCCGTTGCACATATGGCGATACGGAATTTAAGACTGGAAAATACAGCTTATACTGCAAGTTATTCGAACTAATTGTATAACAAAACTGACTAGTGGAAAAATAATCGTATACAGCATTTTAGAAGTGAAATCTTTCTTAAAGATCCATTATGCCTCAGAATTGTTTCCTCAAAAGCTTTTAAATTTTGTATTCTTTATAGATCAAATAATTACTCATTAGTCATTACTTTAACCACATTTTACATCTGTCGTTGTTTTGGCCATTGTACAGTTAAAGTTAATTTGTACTTATATATTTTGGTACTTTTATGACCAACTATTTCATATCAATCGCAAATATGGAACTAATGATAACTAAAATGTCATAAAATTTAATCTAGCTGTATATGTTACAGAACTTATGCTATAAAAGTAAATATGTTCATTACGTTTGATTTATTTTTGTCGGAGCTAAATCATTTTGTCCGCAGCATATTTCCGATGACACGTTCCTAAAAAGATAGCACTAAGGAGATGATGAACACGTTATTAAAACGTACCTTAACTACATATTATGACTTAAATATTTATTGAAATTAAGATCAAATATGTATGATGCCACAGAGCAAGGTTCAAAGTTTAAAAATGTAAAATTGAAGTTGGGACACTTATAACAAAAAATATGCAAAAGATTATAAAGCAATATACTCAGAAATAAATGGAACATTTATTATGTTAACTATTCCTAGTAGATAATAATTCAAAACTAATGAATTATATTTGTCAATCTGTTTTAACATATTTAATTAATATGAAATAATAATACAAATTATACTCAACAAATTATGTACATGTAAAACAAATGTATTTTTTTATTTAATAATTTTAACTTTACATCAACATGGCAATGATTATGTTAAATTAAGTGTTAGTTATAATTTATTTTACATCTACTTACTATACCACTATACAACTATGTCTACAAAATTTCAGATTACAGTACTATGATAAAAAATCAAATTTAAACGGTTGCTTGTTTTAAGCCTTTAGTATTAAAAATCTCATTCAACAATTTTCTTAATTAGCTTATTTAACAAGCTGCACTGTATATACACAGTATTTTACACTCTTGTCTGCATCTTTCTATCAATATATATTTAATTATTCAGGTCATTGTTTCTGTTTGGACCTCTTAACCAGTTACTTACATGTGCTAGGAATACTATTTTACCAATGAACATTTGTGTATTTAGGGTTCATCTTACATAACTTTCTTACATCGGTAGCCTTACTGTTGTTCCAGGCAACAAAACGGCAACCACTCTTGTTGAATATTACTTTGCACCATAAAGGCTGAATAAACGATATTCATGGCAATATTCAACGGTTTTATCAAAGATGACATTCCTGCAATAAGAATTATTATACCGATCATAATGCCATTATCCTCGGATATGTCAAATATGGAATTCCTGCAATAAAAGATTTGTAATACCGATTATAAATGCATTTATTTTGGATATGTCAAAAATGACATTTCTGCAATAAGAATTATTATACCGATCATAATGGCATTATTTTTGAATATAGCTAAAGATAACAGTTCTGGCTAACTAAGACATTACTTAGAAATACATAATACAAAATGCAAATGGACAGAAATAAGTGTAGAATATGCAATACAAGTTTTCGCTGATGGCACAATTCTTTGTCTCAATATAGAGAAAATGGGTCAAAGACAGAAAATGTTGCATTTGTATACCAAAGATCATGATGTTGTGATGTTACGAAATTTATTTACAACTGACCATTAATGTCGAAAATTAAACTAAGTCGGTAAACTGGATCTCGATAAGCGACAGACCTGAAATCAAATCCCACAGTATAGGGACCATGTGTCAATGATGTATGCCAAATATCAAGACGCTGTGATAAGTAGTTGCTGAGAAAACTGTTACGAAAATTGCCTACCATTGACCATCAATGACGTATATTTAACTAAGTCGATAAACAGGAAGAAGACGAGCAACAAACCTGAAATCGAATCTCACTGTATGGGACCACGTGTCAATGTTGTATGCTAAATATCAAGAGGCTGTTATAATAAGTTGCTTAGAAAAACTGTTACGAAAAGTTTTTCCCGACCGCCCGCCGCCCGACATTCACCATACTGCACCAGTGCAACCCGGCCAAAAATCCGATAAAGGGTTGAGCCATCGGAAGAAATGAAATTTGCAGACTAGGTTTGTTTCTGACTGTTCATGATGTAAATGTGTAACTTATCTAACGATCCCTAGCACCGATTTGAGCGTTATTCAGTCTTCAACACTAACGTGCTGGAATCATTGATATCTAAGAAAATAACAGCACTTACGTGAAGTACGTGACAACTTTTATACGGCATTTCACACCTGCTACTGTAAAGTACGAAACTCTGAAGTCCTTGATCTATGAAATAATAAATTTTATGTTTTGTTTTTCTCTGGCATAAGTAAAACACTACTCATTTCCGGGGGCCCAGAACTAAATGACGACGCAAATTCTGAATTATTTGGTTATATATTATTTATTGTAATATCATACAATTGTAGGTCACATTGTACAAAATGTGTATATTAGATTATTTAGAGCACTGTTAGACCATGAAGAAAATTTATAAATTTATACATAATGTGTATATAAGATTAGTTAGAGCACTTTTAGATCATAAAGGAAATGTATTCAAGAAAAAATATTTTTGTACTCCTGTAAGTCTTCTGAAAAATCAAAAGTAATACACGAATGCTACATCGTTGTATATCACATGCATTGCGAAAATACACGACTAAGGTCAAATGGCATGATCATAAAGCGGATCATAGGGTAACAATCAAATTTCAAATAATATGTTGCTGCAAAATGCCCAATGCGATTTAATTAAAATCTAAAATAGCTATGTACAGTCTGAAGTTTTAAATACAAAAACAGTAACAGTTGTTAATGCTGTTTTATTTTTAACCTTTGATCAAGAAAGTAACGTAAACATTGATTGCTGAAATAAA
Organism: Ruditapes philippinarum; assembly: GCF_026571515.1. NCBI lineage: Eukaryota > Metazoa > Mollusca > Bivalvia > Venerida > Veneridae > Ruditapes > Ruditapes philippinarum. The sequence continues at coordinate 20,498 of NW_026851864.1, read as the reverse complement.
TCAATGCCATTGATTAAAGAGCAAACATATGCAACGTTCTTAATGATTCGAAATTTCATTATCAATAAAACTGTATATATAGCATTTGCGAATATAAAAATTAGAAGTCAATACGATCAGGTAATGAAAATTGTATTACATCAACAACATTTTATTGATAGTGTATATGTAAAACAAGAGGACATGTAATAGAAAGAGCACCGAAACACGAGGCTATCTGATTTGTACGAGGGGGCGTAGCCCCCGAGTATAAATCAGATTGCCGAGTGTTTTGGTGTTCTTTCTCTTTTGTATCATAGTCAAACATGACAGCACGTTCCCTGTTGTCATAATATGAAACCCCATAAACAATTAACCAATGAACGGGCATTTAAATATGATATTTCTGCCCCTTTCCATTTCTCTGCGCCACAATAAGTAAACCCCCGCAAAAATGAACCAATCAACGGGCATTATCTGGAGTGCGGGTAAATGATACCTGCACTCCAGTTACCGCACTGTGCATGTATATGTATACGATTTAACTCTGACACTTTTTCAACAGAAAGGTCCCCAAACTATGATACAAAGTAAGTTTATCCTTTAAGTTTGTATTTATTTCTGTTCATTAGATGTTGGTGACATGTATGTAGTTTTATCGTTGTTTTTGTGGAATCTAGTCAGTAAATAATTATAAAGATGAATCTGTCTGCCCTGCCAAAAATAAGTATCATTAAGCTTGAGAAAGTAAATAAATTGCTTTCGGTTGTCTGGCTTCACACTTTTAAATAATAGAATTAAGTTAGCAACGTCAACAATGGAGTTTTTGTCCTCTTATAACTTCAGCATTCTGAAAGATGACTAAAATTAGAAGGCCAATTTGAAGAGTTTAATTTGATATCTATTGAAGTGATTTTAAAAATCATGTAAAAGATTGAATTCGTTCCATAAAAAAATGAATAATTTTTGAAAGAACAATATATTGTGCTATTTAAAGTACTGTTGTACCTACATTATTTACAGTTTCTTATTGACCACTTGCCCCTCACCGCTGTGGGTTCGAATCCCGACAGGGACTTTGGATTCTTTCATGTAAGAAAGCTATCCAGCTAGCTTACGGAACGTCGGTGGTTCTACTCAGGTGCCCGTTCGTGCCTGAAATAATGCACGGAAGGGCACCTGAGGTCTTCCTCCACCCGTAAAGCTGGAACGTCGCGATATGACCTATACTGTGTCGATGTGACGTAAAACCCAAAACAAAACAAACAAACAAAAGTTTCTTATTGAGTGCATATCTAAAAATGTGTCAATACCAAAGCATTCACAATTTAATTCATTAAAAATTGTCATTTGTGTCTCCTTATAAAACATTACAATTGACATTTGTCAAGTTAAGTGAATCAATACAAGCTTGTATTTTAGGAAATTTATATCTGATTGGCATGATCTGGCATTCAATGAGAAACGCCATGTGGCCAGGGGTGAAACAGCCTTCATTGGTAATTTGGTATATAAACCTTTCCATCTTCTTTTGATATTCATATTAATTTAGAATTGAGATTGCAGATCAACTTAATCTCCCCCAACAAAAAAAAAACAACATTTCTTTCGATTGACATCTGCACTTTGTCCAGTTAATTCATATTTTACGTTCAATGTACAAAATAATAATATAAGTAAAGACACATATTTCCCCACGTTATTTCCTGTCAAAGTTGCTTATATATATTATGAAGGTCAAGTGCTTAAACTATATTTATAAGAAATATATACATGTATAAAATTATAATATTCTTTGATTCAAATACCCTCTGACAGAAAACACCCAAGTTATTCGTTAGACCAGGATTTTCAGGATGTGACATCTTCTTGCAATTGGCAATGATTCTACTAAGGTTATCTTTTTTGAAGTTATTAATCGTAAAAACACAAAACGATTTTACACGAATTGGCATTGTGACCTTCCATTTTGACATATGAGCGAAAATTAATGAAGGTTCCTCTTGGTCCCTGGTAAGGTTTTTTTATCAAACTCCATAAGTTCATAATCAGACAAGCAATCATAATCAGACAAGTAATATTAATAACGTGCCACTGTGACCTTTGACTTAATAAATTCAAAATCAATAGAGTTAATAACTGGTTGTTGGTGCAACGTCCCTTCTTAGAAAACTTTAGATTATTTTTTCTCAATCTTCTTGATCGGACACGGATTTTACAAAAAGTATCTGTGTCATTGATCTTAAATAGAATGACTTTTAAATCAAAACGGGTCATCTGCTCGCCGTTGACCTTGTGCTTACTCAATTTCAGCCTAAAAGGCTTTGTGCTATTGATCCTACAGTAATAGTTTACCAAATTTGATTTTGACCTTGAACTTTGACCTTGGATTGGTCATGGGTAATATTCATATAAGGTTACATAAACGACGGATGATCACTTTCCAAGAAATTGATCAGTCAGAAATATCAGGAACTATGGAACCAAAAACAAGCGGTTTCTGGGCTTCCTTCTATCCATAGTGCTAGTAACCACAAATCTCTGCTTCACTGTTTTCTGTTAAGACAGACTTAAAATCAGCTTGATTCACAATGATATGTGAAAATAGCCTTGATTTATTGTATACTTATTGTATAGAATGGGGATTAGAAGTTAATATTGAAAAAACCAAGATAATGATATTTAGAAAAAGGGGAAATATTTTTAACAATGAAAAATGGTTTTATAACGGACAAGAAATAGAAATTGTAAACCATTTTAACTATCTTGGCACAGTTTTCAGCTACACTGGTAATTTTTCGTTGCACAGGGAACATTTGATTGGTAAATCTTTAAAAGCTTTAAATATGTTATTGTATAATTGTAAAGATTTTGATTTTAAGCCTACATTATTGTGTCAGCTTTTTGATGCATTTGTTGGATCAATTTTATCATACTCTTCGGAGATTTGGGGCTATAATAAGTCCAAAGACATAGAACGTATACACATGAAATTTTGTAAAAGAATTTTAAATGTTAGACAAAATACATGTAACGCAAGCGTATACGGAGATTTAGGTAGATATCCTCTTTTCATAAATAGATATGTTAGAATTATAAAATTTTGGTGTAGATTGTTAGTTACAGATAATATTATCTTACAGAAGGTTTATGAACAAAGTTTATACGATTGTCATAAAGGTTGTAATAATTGGGTTACTGATGTTAAGAATATGCTTGATATGTATGGGTTTTCCGATTATTTTATTAATATTAATAAAGTTGATTGTAAAATGTTTCCAAGATTGTTTAAACAAAGACTGTTGGATAATTATAGACAAGAATGGAATACAGCGATTGAAAACAGTTTAGTATTGGATCTTTATAAAAGTTGTAAAACAACACTATTATATGAAAATTATTTAGATATTTTACCAAAACACTATAGATATTTTATTACAAGAATGAGAATGTCGGCTCATTCACTGAGAATTCAAAACTGGAAAGGTATGGTCAAAATAGATTGCCACGTAATGAACGATATTGTCTTTGCTGTAACAATGTTGATATAGAGGACGAGTACCATTTCATATTGATATGCCCATGTTTCTTAGAAATTAGAAAAAGTTTATTAAAAAATACTACTATAAAAGGCCTTCCATGATAAAGTTTTATTGAACTACTATGTAGCAATAAGAAGAATATATTATTTAATCTGGCAAAATATATAAAAGAGTCATTAAATTACAGAAATACTATTGTTAATTTTGTCAGATAAATTTGATTTATGAATATATATGTCTTATTAAAGACATTCCATTCAACATTTTTATGTATAGATTTTTTCTGAAGATATGTCTGCTATGTAAACATGTATATTTAATTATGTTTAAAACAGTTTATCCCTCAACACTATAATATCAATTTTTGTTAATTTGAAATAACATTCTAGAATAATACTAAAGTAACGTGACATTGTCTTTAAAGTTTGTTTTAATGCATTGGAAATTAGTATTGAAAATGTATTGTAATGTATTGCAATGTATTATCACACTATGTATTATTATGATTATGTACTATGTACAAGTCGAAATAAAATAATGTTCTGTTCTGTTCTGTTCTTTGAAGATTTGTAATATAATAGTTTTGTTTTTGTTTTCGTTTTTGTTCCTTACATCAATCATCTTAAACAAAGGCAATTTCGCTCGTTTTATTGCAGAAACTGTCTGTTATAAAGGCAATTATCAATATCATGAACGTCAAATTCATGAAAGTAACCTGCATTCGCTGAATATTATTTATAAACAACAGATCTACGATTGGAAAAGAAGGGAATTGTTGTCCTCTATTAAATCATTTCTTAAGCTGTAGTGACATCATATTCCAATTTTTTTGTAAAGTCTTCATTCGACATCTATTTTACAACTTTTGTAGGATTTTGTTTATGCTATAATGTGCTGCATATTTGGGCATATGATTATGTCGTATTTTCTTTAAAAGTTAGAGATATGATATGTATACAATTATCATGCTATTCTTTTTTTAACCTTTTCCTTATATAAGCGTGTTTCGATGGGCTTTTTGCCCCCCCACCCTTTGAGCGCTCAAACAGTGAAAAAATGCCTATTTTTTGGGCCCAAACACTGGTTTTCGTTTGAGAAATGTTGTTAAAAAAGTGACCACTTTTTCGGCGCCGTCCCCCATCCAAATGTTACATCAGGGGGTTTCCAGTTTGGGGGATGTGCCCCCCTTCTGTTATGGGGTTTGAAGGGGGGGGGCGGAGTCCCCCTCATCGCCAAGAAAAGTTTGGACATTTGACAGGCTAAAATGGCCTCAGGTCGATCTTAGGGTAACTAGTAACCGACGCTGAAAAGCCCTTTACTTTGAAATCAGTTTTTGTGAAAAAAAAAACCAATGCAAAATATTGATTTTTGGCAATTTTGAGACGTGCCCCCGTTGCCATGGTAACAGAAAATTTACTATTGAGCATGCTGTTATAGAGGCTATGGTGTAGTCAACATTTGTGCTAAGTTTCATCAGTATTGAAGCATTTTTCATAGTTTCATAGCAGTTTTAACTTGTTACAGGAGGCTTTTCAATGAAAACGGCAATTTTTCGCCAATATGCTCATGGGGTAAAGGTTAGTTAAACGAAAGGAAAAAACAAATATTTCTTCAAAGGTCAAATCATTATTGCATACTTCAAACTGATACTCTTTTTAAATGGTTCATTTATATTAATAAAGTACAATAACATGTATTTCACTAAAATTTAGAAAATTTAAATGTTACATTCAAACGCAAAGCTTGTTTTGGATTGACAGTTCCTGCACCGACCCAAGGTCAACAGTTTTACGATAATCATTCTTCTTTTTTTTACAATTACAAATCAAAGTCATCTGTTGTTCCCCTTTGATGTTCATTATCAAGATGATATATGGTAAATTGTACCTACTAATCTATAAACATAATTTTAAGGCTACTTTCTGTTAATCAATTTACAGCTTAATAACTTACTTTTGGACAAAAGGTATTGTGCAGTAATTGGGAAAGAAACTAGAACGCTAAGAAAGCCTGATTACTTAATTATCTTTATATATGAGAATTGTCATTCTCCGTATTCTGCAAATGCATCTTTAAAACATTTTCGCTATAAAAGCTGTAAATGATGCCCACTTGCCAGCTGCTGAGTGAGGTACATCACGATTTTTCACAATGTAACGGTAGCGATTGGAAAAATTTAAAAGATTCACTTTCAATGCCTGCTTATTTTATTATAACTCATAATTATTTATAACTAAATCATGGGGGTAATTGTATTAATAAATCAATTGTGATTTTGCATTGTTTTTTAATATTATATTAAGTTTTTAACACAGATGAAAGTCTTTATGTAATCCTATAAAGATTCAATCAAATGTCAAGTTTTAATTGTTTTGAATTCTGCGTAAGCATGTGCTTGGGGATGTGGATGTGAATTGCACTTTCCAGTAACGTCCATCAAACCGAGCCTGCAACGTTTTTTAAATTTTGGAAAATTGTCGCTTTGGGTCGTCTTTAGATTTCCGTTTTTCTCTATTTAACTCTTAAAATAACGAAGTTAGGCAGAACAAAATCATCGCCGCAATGTTTGATCTTAATAAACACTATTTCCCTTATTTTTATAATTAATCCAGTCCGTCGTTTATTTTTCATTTAGTCACACTATATTTTTTGCATTTGGTCATAGTCATAACTTTATGATTGTTTTATTAAATTGCTCGTTGAAGGTCCCATGATAGCCACAATGCAGTTGCAAGTCGGAGGGGTGGGGGTTTAAACGGACGTGGACGATACCTTGCATTAACCACATCATATTATATCATGCTTGACCAAACCGAGTATGCAACATTTTAAATTATGCCATATTTGAAGATTCCAATCTTGATTGATAGACAAATAATTCTTAAAACTGAACGCATAACTTTTTATTGATACATGTATATGTACATTTATACACCGTATGGTACGCTTATCAATAGAACATTCTGTACTTTAATACAGGATCGTTTAAGGGGGTTTAAAGAATCTCTTGAAAAACTAAAAAGTAAAAAAAATGTTTATTAGAGTTTTTTAAGTGACCATGAACGTAAAATGCTATGGTAATGTTTTTTTAAGGTTTCAATGACAATTTTAAAGATGAGATTTTGGTTTTTATTACAAAGGAATTTGAAAAAAGATTTCCCCTTTTTTATAATACAGATGCCTTCTATTTTAAAAATTTGACTATTTGGGAAAATTGTTTTTTATTCCAAATGAGTGAGGTTGTAAAAATGAAAACAAAATTTATACAAAAAACATATCTTTTTTTTGGTTTGTTTTTTATAAAGGTTGGAAGAATCTTTTTCATGCCATAGGTGGCTTAGACAAAATAAAATTTTAAAATTATTGTAGTAGAAAAATATCAATATCCTAAAGGAAAATTTTCAGTCTCGAGATGTTGAAAGCGCCATTGATTGTCAAGTTTTGTAGTATTTACAGTTTTTGTATGACAGAAAAAAGGTTATATGAAGTTTATCTGGATGTTGTTTTTCATCTCTGTCTGTACAAAAATGGACCAGAATTGTTTTGAATGGAGTTTCATTGGTTTATTCACAAGGGGAATTGGCAATTAAGGGTGGGGAGTGGGTGGTGCTTACGTCTTACAATTGATATAATTCAACAACCTTTTGAAGGATTTATAAGTATTTGCATACGCTAAATGTCCACATAGTTACTTAATAACAAGAATATATTATAAAAATATTGAAGTACTTAACATCATTTGAATTTCACTTCTTACATACAAACACAAATTTTTAAATGTTGCCATGTTGTATAGGTTTCGCATACATATAAAAAAAACAGGTGTTCACATTGCCAATCCGATCAGATTAAACGTTCAAACCGAACGAAACCGCCACAATTCACCGGCCAAGTGCAAACTTGTACATGACTTCTTTGCTATCGATTTCAACGTCAACCCGTAAAACAATATAATCTATATCCGATCTTTATGATCAAAAGTCGGCTCTTACAAGTGTTTACTAAACAAATACATCAGCGAATGTTAAACGTGATCTAAAATAAACCGTTTTTCAATCGTTGTCCGATTTACGCAATAAATTATCTGACAGCGCTTCGCTTGGCCTTTGTGATCCTTACTTGAAGATTTATGGGTAGGATACAGACAAAGGTACACAACCCGGACAAACACGATCAAGCATGAGTTTATCGGATCGGAACATTTACCTATACTCAAATGGTCAGCACAATTTAGTCCTAAGTTTTTACAATTTACAGTGACTGCAAGAATATGAAAGCTGGCTTGGTTTCTTATTTATTTATTTATTTTTGTTTATTATTTATTTATTTTCTTGTTGTGTGGTTCCAGTATTCCTCACTTGAATACTGTTGGATATGTGGCCTGCCTTCTAAATTTGTCTTTTGTCTGCAGTAATTATGCATGTAAAAATGTTCAAATTATATATTTAAATTAATTTTTTTTTCAGAATCACTGTCTCTGTTGCGAATTCGCCAGTCTTGCTGCAAGTTCTAAAACAGAAATATTAATAAGTAGTTTACGGGGTATGGAAGGTATCAAGTTGTATCATCTTTCATACTAGAACTGTAACTATACCAGCATTTATTCATGTACCGATGTCTATAAAACATCACACCAAAGTGTGAACATTATAAAAAGATACTTATTAAAACGGTTACATTTCTATTTTAAGTATGAAATACCACAACTCATATTCATTTATCTCGTTAATTACATAACATTTCTCCTGATAAGTTTGAACTAGATGTACTGTTTATGCACTGGATCATTCTTTACACTCTTGTTTACTTAATATGTGAATCTTATGTCTGATAATCATGATTATTTATCAATCAACAGGTCAAAATCTTACTCCAGTAGTGCTCTAACCAGTCATTCATTTGTTATTCAACTTCTAAACTAACCATCTTAACTTCCTACAAAATTTATGAATGACAATTATAAAAATCTTAAATAATACCTTTTGCAGAAAGTTGGGAAAAATAATCTCCTAATGTATTTTCTTTATCCGTTATTTTATCAGCCAGTTAAGTGTGTTACAGTAGGAAAATAAAAACAAACAGGAATGGACCCATTAGTTTAAGCAATACGCTTCTAACTATAATGAACCCTTCACGATCCAATAGTGATTTAAAGATTTCTTCAAGTTATGTTAATTCTGTAATAAAATGCTCAACAATTATAATTGTCTCAACACCTAGTATACATTCTTGCGCTCGTTCCTAATCGCACTGAGCGACCGTGTGCAACTTCTGTGATAAAAGTCTGAACAATCAAATGATGACAGTTACTATGCTAAGGATTATGTACTGTAATGACTAAAATACTGCTATTTCTTTTTTTCCAAAACAAGCCACAAGCTAATTTCCACTTCATTCACAATATAAACAGTTTAGTAACAAGTTCTTTAACACGATTTGAATTACTCTAACTCATCAATGTTTAAGAAATGATAGAAATAATTTTTCATTTGTAAACATAAAAAATCATATCGTTTCTATTGCTATCATAAGAAAAGAGATATCACGCTTTTAACTTTACTTTTCTTTTATTACTGTATGTGCAAGATGAGTAGAAAAAATATACCCTGTCTTTCTTTTGAATAAAAGCCTCGAATTTCATCAAAAACGAAACGGATATCAATTAGAATTATGCCACATTTGTATATAAAGTATATAAGATCAACAGATCAGCTTCAATGCAATTGCACTGACATCAGATACACGTTGATTTGCATTGTTTCTATTTCAAACACATATCTAATTGATATTAGATATGTGTTTGAAATAGAAACAATGCAAATAAGTGACAGCAGACATAAGGCAAATACTGACAAAAGCACGTGACAGATTCCATCAAGAAAGAAATTATTGCTGCATATTCTCTGCAGTTATATTACTTCTTATTAAAACATGCCATTTTACTTTTAAATGTAGACTGCAAATATTTTTATCAATTCTTGCTAGAGAGACATTAACGTGTCTTACAGAGGCAAGAATTTATATGTCATTTGTATGTCATGAAGCAATTTCATTTACCAATCTAACCTGAATCCTGACATTCCTATTCCGGAATGCATAAATACAAGTCTCTGATGATCAGAAGTGAGATGTAAGTAACACATTAACGAAACATTCATGGTTACTCATTAATAACAAGTACAAGTGTTCATTCCGTTGCAAACATGGCGATATCGATTTAAAGACTGGAAAATACAGCTACACAAAACGCTGACACTGCGAACTTATTGTATAACACAGTTGATTAGTAAAGTACAACGTAATTAACACGAGCAAATATTATCTTTTCAGACATTTGATGATCTTTAAATGATAATAATTTTAAAAACTACTCTTTACTATTATGATCAGATTTATCTTTTCTGTCTAAATTTCATATGACTTTGACATTTCCTGTTTTTGTCAAACAATTTTAGGTGGTTATACATTAGAACTAAAAATGCAAGTCATTGAGTGATGATTCGTAGAAAAATATTTTTGAATAGTCATAACTGTTTACATGTGTAAGAAACTACTAGAAGTTGACATTTAAATGTCAACCAGATCATTTAGATCAGCAGTATACGCATTTATAAAAGTTCCAACAGGCGTACATTTACAGAATTGCTGGGCATTTTTTAGTATTTTCCTGTATATTGAAACGTCTTTTCAAGACATATAGATAGAACACTTTAAAAACAGTTTGTGTCAGTATTGTAGTTAGTTTATGTATTTTTGTCGTACACATACAACAGAATGAATATATGAATGAGAGGTCATAAAATTTCATACATCTTTACATGTTTAAAATACTAGACAAAATAGGAATCCCTAAAGTGCAAAAACGGCAAAATTGAAAATGTTGCATACTCGGTTTGATTGAGTCTGTTCATGGACAGTCCTGTCTGGTACAAACTACCGTCCACAATCCTAGCACCTGCTTAAGCAGAATTCAACATTTAACATGAACTGGTAAAATTTTGAATTTTGAAACATCCACAGATGTGTTCATAATTATGGCGGTTATCATGGAACCTTCAATGTGGCACGTTTCGTACCATTCAATGAAAACGGCATATGGTCCAAAAGCAAAAGAATGCGTGTGCCCTAAACGAGAAAAACAATGGGCGGAACTAAATAGAATGGAATTAAGAAAGGGAACTGAGGTTATGAAGCCCGCATATCACAGACAGACGTCCAAAGACAAATATAAAAAGCAGGCATCAAATCCTAATGGTGATTAAACATTTTTCAAGTAGGAATATTGGAACCACCTAAGTAGAAAAATGCCCGAAAAGTAAAGAACTTAAATGTACCGCAAACACATCAATATTGTCGTGCTGAACGAGCTTCAAGGATAGGAAATATAAACATCTCTGATTGAATATTCGGGCGACTTATTACGACCTCAACGGAACAAACAAAGCTGATGAAAAAGAGAAAATAGGAATCCTAGAAGTCAAAAACGGCAAAAAGTTAAGTAACCTATGCTATAAAAAACAAATATATCGATTACGTTTAATTCATTTGTTGTCAGAGCTTAATCATCTTTCGTCCATGACATGTTTATACGTTTTTGAATAGATGGCATTACGGAACATTTTGCAGTTAAATACATGCCATAATTAAACACTTAAGTATTGTTGAAGATCAAATCTATATGATATCACAGAGCCTACTACAAATATAAAGTTCACGAAAGTTACAAAATATTTTTGGTAAATAAGAGCTGTTCTAAAATGATATTCAATCTCTTGTTATGATTTACCAATTTACCAATTCACACTCTCCTTTCCTGAAATGACAGAGCACACTGTATGCACGGTCTGTAATTGCTTTGAAAAAAAAAATTCTTAAATACAATACGTTATGGATTAGTGAGATAGTCAGCCCAACTTTACTTTGTCCAAATCTTTATAGTACATATTTTGTTTAAAACGAAGCATGAGACACTTTAATTTTCGTTAGTGAATAATATTTTAGTTTATAAATATCAACCTCAATATGAAGTTAAAAGAAATAAGGAAGGTATTTTGGACGGTATCGAATCAGTAAATTGTTTTTTGTCAAATCAACTCTAAAGAGAAGTGTCAGAGGACAAAATAATGACATGAATGCATTTGTGGTTGTAAGAAAATTAAGCAAACATTATAGAAAAGTAGATTACTAGTAGTACACTAAATATAAGATTGAAATAGAATTTGGAATTAATTTTTGTACTAATAAATTAGTCTATATTTTCTTATATCAAGTGTCCACAGGTTAAACAATCAAATCGAGCTAGCAACATTTTCATTTTATCGCTTTTGGCGTTCTTTACATATTTCACTTTTCTTTACAGTATATTTAATATATATTAATTAACGTTGCAGAGCATCATTTATATATAATTATATATTTCATAGCTTTTAATCATACGCTTGTATTTATTATTTGCATTTTTGATTACTGTAAATTAAATACAGAAACAGTTATGTAAAAACATTCCTGAACTATCAAACTTTAATGTCAGAAGTAAAACCATACTATATATTTGATTTTCCATCTTGCCTTTTGGACCATTGCTTCTTATGTAACCTTATATATTATTCAAAACATTCATCAAATCGCAACAATTGTCCTTGTTTAATTTTGAAAGAGCATACATCGGTGTATTTTTCCAACAAAATCCAAATTTCTTTGTAAAGGGAATGTGATACATGACTAAAATAAAAATATCCGAATTCAATCACACAGTTATTTTACAAAGGTATATTTTTAGAAACGTGTAATAGATTCGGTCATTAGGATGACTACAGGAGACACAATATGTATATATTCTGTAAATTCAGTAAATTCAGATTCAGAGCATTAAATAATCAAGTAAGCATAGCTGACATTCACACGCATCATATTCTCGCCCGTTCAAGTAGTCTACAAAGTCGTGTGGATGCAATTTGAATAATTTACATCCACCACTCAAACGTCGATCAGTTAAATCAGTTCTGCATTGAATTTAAAGCATATTGACGTATTTACAATAACATTTACGCGTATCGTCAGGGCATTAGAACTTTCCGTATGTATGGATCAACAGACTAATTCAATCAATTTGTTTTACAGAATATATGTATTTCAAATTCCATTTTCTGCTCCTATATGCCAGATTTTAAATTTGTAATGCATATAGTCATTGATTGCGTTAAAAAAGACAAGCGGAAATTTCGTGTTAATCTGTCTTGTATCTAGTACAATATTTCAAACTTTTCTCAAACTATTCTGGTAAAGTATGTTTATAGCTGCAACAAATTTGAACATTTGAACAGTGCAGTAATTTTTAATCATCAGAACTGAAAATGAAGGAAGTACAACAGTTGCCCGGGTAAATGTTTATCATTGACTGCTTTAGAAAAATTCCATATTATATTGTCTTTCAAAATATATAATAGAATCAGCACGTTTACTTTTATGCCGTTATTTAAGAGCATTGGAATGTTTCGAAGTTACAACTATGTACAGTCAGTTTTGTTACCGTTACTCGATTAATTTAATTTCTAATTTGTGTTTAAGAAGCCATAAAACCGGGCATTTCCTTATAAATAAAAAAGTAAGTAGTTTCATTTTTTTGTTATATGTTGCAAAGAACCTATAAAATCATTATAAAAACATTCCCCGTTACAAATAGTGTCCAAAGATCTCTAAGATTTTGAATTCCCCTACATTGCAATTTCTGAAAAACACTTTTCAATTTCATAACAAAAAAGGCATAAAATAATTACGATAAGACTTTAGATGTTACAACATCTAAATTAGAAAAATCCGTCTATTGTTTAAATTCTTTGATGCATATACTACATGAAACGTATTGGACCTACAATTTTGTTTAATTTAATAAAACCTATAATATGACATTTTAACATTCTACAAACATCAAAACACATCAATCATAAGCATGAATTCACTTTTCTTCCCATGATGTTGTTTTTTTTCTTTTAATGTGAAAACCTGAACTTCAGAATAATGTAAATAAAAAAAAGAAACAAACTGTGTTAAAAGCATGATTTAAAATTATACAGCACGTTTCTTGCAATCATTAAAATGATTTTATTGGTAATAACCACGAATGTGTTTTTCAAAATTGATCCAGGTTATTGTTTTATCAGCAAAAACAGTTTTTTTAAATCTTCTGGGGTGCAAATAAACAGCAATTAAAAGGTTCGACTTGAAATATTGTTTAGGTAGTAGCGTGTTGTTATGGAGCGACGCGTTTCAATTGTTGTAATTAAACTAAAAAAATAACGAATTGCTGATGTAATAAAACATTTTGTTAATTATCATCAAATGGTTAACCATAAGTTGGGGGAAAGAAATATGATTCGAAATCAAATAACGTCGTTATAAACGTTCAGTATTCAAACTATATATGGGGTACTGTATAAATGAAATAGTACAATCTAAAAAATATGATAATTAGAAATAGTTTTAGCGGAACGTATTGGGGTCTTCAATTAGGTTTTTAAGTTATTGCCCTTAAATTAAACTTCACTGAAATGTTTGTCAATAGTCTTTGGTTTTATTTTTAATATTCCCCGTTTGTCTTAAAAAATTGTTGTTGTTGTTGTTGTTTTAAAGAATGTTCAGTCTTTCTTCACAAACTAAAAATGAAATACAAAGGTTTCTTTTCATACCCTTACAGACATTTTGTATTTCGACAAAGAAAATCAACGGAAAACCATAAAACCTATTGTAAAAATAAAGTTTGCGAGAGACTTTTACGTTATTTGCCTTTCAAATATCAAACAAAATTCTAATCAATGGCCGATAACTCGAAAACAAACTTGGTCAACCCCAATTAAATTTAAATTCTATGATTCAGATAAATTCTTTTCCACATTTGTCAGTCAGCCTATAATTATATCTACACGAAACTGTAGCAAACGCATTTAATTACTTCACAAAATTTATGAACAGAAGAAAAAAGGGGTGAACCGTCTCTCGTTTCTTGAATATTTGTGTACATCAATACTTCAACAATTATTCTGAGGTTATATTCGTAATGTAAGAAAGTGATAAACGTTTAGGTTTCCTGGCGTCTATGAGAACACATATATAACAACGCTTTATATAAATGCATATAGTATATTATATTCATTTAAAGTCCTTTGCATTGTCAAACAAACATTTAAATGTTTGTTCATTATTGGTTAAATATAATAATTAAAAAATACTCAAAATTAAAATAAAATGGACATATCTTCACATACTAAATACATTAATATTCCTAAATTTAAATTACCTGTCTCGACTATTTAAGAATGAACTGTGTCTTCATGATATATAAATGGATTATATTTATCACGATTTTTAAGCCATCAAAAGGAAAGAAAAACTGTTTCTTGGAAGGTTTATGTGGAGTGATATTTTATACATGTACATGTATATATTTTTAACACTCAACGTTTTTGTGGACAGTATGTCGAATTTATTGAGATTTTCTATTACTGTTTTTTTTTCATAACTTTCCTCTTGTCTTCTTCACTAAAAACTGTTTTTGGCAACTTTACTTTTCGAGTGACATCATTTGTTTACTCGGTCCAGTTTAAAAGTTTAGTTAATTCAAATAGATGGTTTCTGTTGAACTCAGTTGGTATATGGATACATCATGTTGAAAGTGGAATATTTTAAATCGATTTGCGACCCAACAATTTTCACATGATGAACAATAACAATGCTTTGTCCTGTTATAATTTTTTGTACAGTTTTTTCGTTAATCCTTTAACATTATATTGTCCCAAATGAATGCGTTAAGCTTTAAATCATATTACTGATGTTTATGATAACTTGCACAAGATCATTCAAGGACCCCGTCACACATTCTCAAGTTTAAAAATGCCATATCTATATACAATTCACAACTTTCCAATTATTTCATTAAGCTGGTTTCCATTACTTTCAGGTCTCTAATATGAACTAATAACATTAAACAGGTCTAAACCTTCTTTTCTGAAATGTACAATTTTCAACAAGTACTCTATATATTAAAATTATAACAAACATGAATAATTATTATTTACAAGACTTTAGGCTACCAAGATCATATTGAGATTAATTCTTAAGACTGTGTTATATTTGGAATCTTATTTTTGCTGTTGTATTTTATGTTCCCGTAGGCAAATCAAGCTTTTTCATCAATTTATAATTATTTTCCAGGACAGTATTAAAGATGACAATCTGATATTCAGATGGGAACTAAAGTGATGGAAGGAATAAGATGAGCACTTTTGTGAAAAGTGTTCAAAAAGATATCAAAATAAAAAAAACAATTGTTACAATCTCTTCAAGTCTTTGTTGTGTAAAAACCAATGCAGTGATAGTATTGCCTGAAAAAACTTGATAATTGAAAATTTACTGAAACAATACCATGAAAGGTTTAAAATTTGGTAAAAATTTCAAATATGGAAAAAATTTTTTCTGCTTTTTTTTTAAATTTAAGAAAAAGCGTTTTCAAAATCATAATCAAATTGAAATGTGTAAAAGATAAATTATTGATCTTTTTTTCTTTAACTTTTCATTATCATGTAAAATTTTTGAAAAATAGTTCATCTTTAAGAAAAGTATAAAAAAAATTCTGTAACAAACAAATTTTTTCAAAAAAAAAATTTTTTTTTTGGCCCTGTCATCCATACTTTTCATAAACATGGAAACATTAATGTAAATTTTTCGGGAATAAAGTCCCTTCTTTTTTTTTTTTAAAAAAATGCTTTAAATGTATCCAGTATTTGGTACGATTTTGAAAATATATGGGAATAATATAAAACAAAAACCCAAATCCCATTAGTATGTGAAATAAACAGATAGTTTAAAATAAAAGGACATGCTCAGCAAGGGGCCCCGTTTTTTTTTGCTTTTTTTTCCCCAATGTCAAACATATCTAATTTTTAAAAAACTTTATTAGAAAGTGTAAAAGTATTTAAAAATATTCCATAAACCCTTTTAAGAAAAAAATAAATTGCTGCATATTCTCCGCAAAACTTTTCCCTTCTTTTTTTTAATTTTAAATTTGTATTTTTAAAGATAGACTGAAATTTTTTTATATTTTTTTCAAGACATTTGCTATCTTAAAAAAGTTCCCATTTTATCCACCCAAGAAATTTTTAAATTTTACCATTTCCAATCTGAAATCCTGCCCTTCCTATTCCAAACCCCATAAATACAAGTCTCAGTTTGAGCAAAAGTGAATTAATTTTAGCATTAACGAAACATTTACGGTTACACCGATATACAAGGCAATATGAAAAGGGACATTTTCATATTTTAGGAACTTTAACTTCCGTTGCACATATGGCGACACGGAATTTAAGACTGGAAAATACAGCTTATACTGCAAGTTACTTCGACTAATTGTATAACAAAACTGACTAGTGGAAAAAAAAATCGAATACAGCATGTCTCAGAATTTTTTTCCTCAAAAGCTTTTTAAATTTTATATTCTTTATAGATCAAATAATTACTCATTAGTCATTAACTTTAACCACCGCTTTTACATCTGTCGTTGTTTTGGCCATTTGTACAGTTAAAGTTAATTTGTACTTATATATTTTGGTACTTTTATGACCAACTATTTCATATTCAATCGCAAATATCGAACTAATGATAACTAAAATGTCTATTCCTAGCTGTATTATGTTACAGAGAACTTATGCTATAAAAGTAAATATGTTCATTACGTTTGATTTATTTTGTCGGAGCTAAAACAATTTTTCCGCAGCATATTTTCGATGAAACGTTCCCAAAAAAATTAGCACTAAAAAAGGGTGATGAATTTTCCTTTTTTAAAAAGTACCCTTTAAAAATATTAAAGACTTAAAATTTAAATTTAAACGCTGTTTTTTTGTTAAAACAGCTTGATTTACAAAAAGATTTGTGAAAAATTTTTAAAAAAAAAAGTTTTGTTTTTTTTTCAATTTTTGTTCCTTTTCATCAAAATCTTAAACAAAGGCAATTTCCCCTCGTTTTATTTCCCGAAAATGTCCCCGTTATAAAGGCAATTATCAAATAGCATGAAAATCAAAAATTTCCCGAAAGTAACCCGCATTTGCTAAATATTATTTAAAGAACAACAATCTACGATTGGAAAAAAAGGGGAATTGTTCCCTCTTTTAAAATCATTTTTAAACTGTAGTGAATCAATTCAATTTTTTGTAAAGTTTTCATTCGATATCTAATTTACAACTTTTGAAATTTGTTAATGCTGTACTGTGCTGCATATTTAGGCATATGAGTCATGTCGATTTCTTTACAAGTGCGAAGAGATGCATTGTATACAATTATAATCTATTCGTTTTAAAAGTTTAAATGGGGATGAAAAAAACAAATATTTCTTCAAAGGTCAAATCATATTGCAATATTCAATACTTGATACACTTTTTTACATGTTCTTTTATATCAATAAAGGAAGAAACAACAATTTGTTACATTTTTTATCACAGTTTTTCAGTATGTTCCACTGTTAAATTTACGCTAAGACATCGTGAGATACAAAAAAAAACCAAACAATTGTTTTATAAAAGACCAATTGAAAAACATTAAAGATTTAAAGTTTCATTTTCTTATGGAGACAGTACGACGTTTATTTTTTTACTATTGTGCGATAAACATTTTTTTAAAATCATGAAGTTGACCACTTTTTGTTGCTCGATTTAATTAAAAACGGAAACATGTTTTAATGGATCAGATGCTTTAGATAAAATATATAGCACATAATAAGATGAATTATGCCTGGCGTAGAAAAGCGTTTTTATCTATTTGTAAATTGATATTGAGAATGCGACTGTGATATTTGTTTCTATTATACATTTGGTAAATATATTTTTTCTCAGAAAATTTTTAGATCACCAGTTCGACACCGATATATTTAACAACTAACGGAGAAAGAATTTCTATAAGACCTAGTCTTTCATTCTAATCCTCTTCTTTTGAATATTGTCAAATTTGTATGTGTATATATTTCAAAGTTTTTATGTACATATTCTTGAGAATAAATATGTTTAAACTAAACTATACAAAAAGGTACAATAACATGTTTTTTCATTAAAGTTATAAAATTAAAAGTTACATTCAAAACCAAAACTTTTTTTTGATTGACAGTTTTATATTATGAGCATTACTTATTTTCAGAAGTGAAATATACTCGTTGATTAAATTTTTTGCCCCCTTTTGCAACTCAGAGAAAAAAAGGTATGTAGGATGCATACTTTTGACTGACGACTTTTGGCTATAAAATAAACAGCCTAAACAGTCATTTTTTTGGATATTTGATAATTAAATTTTATTTGATGTTGGCTATCACAAAATTTTATCAACTCGATGAATGAAATAATTTTTTTTAACAAAACCTACACTCTTCAATACCCTCTATTTATTACACTCCTGGGGCGTGGTCTATGTTAAACAAAATAAATGGAGCCTGTTGGCACGGGGCATGTTTTGTTTATTTTATCATTATTTTTTTAGGACAAAATTTGAACATGTAAATAGTACATTTCTTATGCTGCTCATTTTTGAAACATGGTTGCTTTTATCTTTGCCTATTTGCTTACATAAAGCACATAAAGGGATTCTAGGGCTTTTATTAAAGATTCTAGGGCTTTTTTCATTCCGAACGATGTAAAAATTGAATAACTCTACAATTAAAAAATAAATCCATACATCTAGATAGATAATACGTCATTTAATTCATTTTGGAAATAAAAAAATAGTGATAAGTTTGAAACTTATGTAAGGATCCAAATCTAAATCTACGTTTAAATTACCTACGAATCTATAAACAAAATTTTTAAGGCACTTTTCTGTTAAACAATTTACAGCTTAAATGCAGTAATTGTGAAAAAACTAAACGCTAAGAAAAACTTATCTGGGTAATATTCGACGAATTGGCATTCTCCTTCATTCCGGCAATGCATCTTTGAAACTTTTTCGCTATAAAACTGAAATTATGCCCACACTTGCAGCTGTTAAAAAGGACATCACATTATTTGACAATGTAACGGTAGCGATTGGAGAATTAAAGATCCACTTTCAAATGCCTGCTTATTTTATTATAATTAATCGATTATTTTATAAATTATTCATGGTTATTGTATTATAAATCATGTGATTAGGATGCAACTTTAATACCAAGTTTTTTTTTTAATTTTTAGAAACATTTCAAAATTGCCACAAAACATGATTAACAGGAAATTCATACAGTATGTAAATATGTTTTGTTTAAAGGGTGGCAAGGGTTTTAAATCATACAAAGCCTAATATAAATAAAAATATGATTCAAAAAACTTAATACCAAAACAATATAAAAAAGTCTTATATATGTTATAAGAAACATAATTTATACAACATAGTATAGTATTAAACATACTATAAATCATATAAAACATAAATAAAATAAAAAACATAATAAAAGCAAAATATAAAAACATAATGCAAAAATGATTTAATTCGCCCCTATTTTTCAAAATTTTTTAGTGTATTATATTATATCCAAAAATTGTAAATTTTTTTAGTAAGGGACTATTGTAAATATATCGCCAAAAGGAAAAAACACTTTTAAAGAATATACGGTATAATCAGCTTTTGAGTAAAAATTACAATTTGCAATTAAAGTTTTAAAAACATTAAAAGGGTCGAAGGGTGTGGTATACAACTGATTTATATAAATCAAAGTTAATAACATCAAATGTAAACATTAAATGGCAATAGTTGCTGTAACGAAATATATTTGGGGGGGTTTTATAGGGGTATTGATTTAATTTTTAAATTAGATTATATATTCCTTGCAAAGGAATGATTTTGGATTTTTTGAATGATTATTTTTGCATTTTAATATATATTAAATTTTTAACACATGAAAGTCTTATGAAAACCCATAAAGCTTCAAAAAAACTCAGTTTAAATATTTAATTCTGCGTAAGCAGTTTTGGGGAT